>NC_071400.1:79682982-79984545 GCF_022682495.2 Desmodus rotundus
TGATTTTTTTGAGAAACGGATCCTTTTGTGTTAATAGCGAAGCAGCAACTGAAAACCACCTTCCACCAGGACAGATTATAGTATTCCAGTTCTCTTCTGTTCTACAAATAATGTGTTAATGACCATTTGCTATAAAAGACCGAAACATCTTTAAAACAATGGCCTGGAAACATGGGAAGGAACACCATGGGAAGCCTCCAAGGCCACCATTAGCAGTGAGATAATAGCCTACGAACTTCCCACAGCAACAAAAAGCAGCCCAGCATGTAACTTACGGTCTAATTTGATCATGGAGATGGAATAGCATAAATTTAGAACCAGATTCTAGAAAAAGGAGCATTTTATGGAATTGCCATACTAATTGTAGGAGGAATTTGTGTTTCTCCAAGATGTTTCTTTTCAGGTTAATTATTTTCAACACTTCAAATAGTTTTCAAATAACTAACTAGCTATAGCATTCAACTAATGGGTAATTTACTTCAGGTCACGGATTTGTTAATGAATCCCGATGATTTGAGATTTGTCCCCAAGAAGCCACAGAAATGTACCTCATCCAAGGATTGGATTTACCTAGAAGTGAATGAACTTAAGTGCCATGAACACCAATTTGAGACAGGGATGTCATTCAAGATAATATTAGCAAAGGCAAAGAACCAAGAGGCCTTCAAAGTGAAATGAATCTAAGTCTAGGAAATTTGACATCTAAAGTGTAATTTTACAATGGATTTCTTCCAAAATTTTTGGATTGGTCTAATGTAGTCAGGAAACTAAGTCATCTGTTCTAAAGCTCTTATAATAGATTTTCTGTCCTTTAAACCTATATTCTATAATTTAGAAGCAACAATCTTTTCAAGCTACTACATAGTTTAAATTTTCTCATCCCTCTAATGTACATCTAGATCTTTTTCTACTACATAAAAACTCCCATGTGTTTTATTAAAAGATAGACGAGGATTTACAAGACAATTTAACAATTTTTGTATTTAGTCTAAGAATGATGGAGTAAATAATAATGTTTACTGAACACTCATTTCATGCCATGCATTATGCTGAATTACATGAATTGCCTTATTTAATTTTTACCACAACCTTATAAGTACTATTATTGCCTTACTGTTTTACAGATGATGAAAGATTCATTCATGTTAAGTAACTTACATAAAGTCATATGAACAGTGGTCAAGTTTAGTTCGAATCTTGGCTCTTTGGGTCCACAAACCACACTCTTAGCAGCTCTGTTAGTCAAATACTCTGTATGCACTTCTGTTCTATATGGAATATTTCACAATATAAATTGTCCAAGTTATAGATTGTCTCTTCATAATATTCATTGTCTTTGAATTGAATTATAAATACAGAGCTCTTTATATGGAAGCCTCAACAGGGTTTTCTTCTAATTAAATTATTCTAGATTCATAAGATATAATAACTGTGTACAAAGAGCAGCTGTTATTTAGGAAAAGAAAAATAATAAAGAAGGTTTTTCCTTTAAAGAAATAACACATATCATAAAGCTAAAATAATTACAGTATTGTGTTAAGGGCAAAGGAATTAATAGCGATGTAAATAAAACAGTGAAAAAACCCCTCATATTGGTGATAATTTATATACAAATGTGTTTGAGTATTTCTATACATATTTACTATACAGAATGTGAGAAAACTGCTTTGCCAACAGACTGAATTCAAGTATCTCAAATTTTTGGAAAATGGGAAGTATATTCTCAGGGGAAAGTTTGCTTTGTTTTTCTTTTAGTCTGGGTTAATATTTTACTAGATTTTTTTCTGTTAAAAAGAGAACAACCCTTCTCCTCAACCTACAATGGCATATAGTATAAAAAAGAGAGTAAAGCAAACAAAGGGTTAATTTAATTTTATTTTTTTAAGATTTTACTTATTGACTTTCAGACAGACAGGAAGGGAGGGAGAAAGACACGGAGAGAAACAGCAATGTGTGATTTCTTCTTGTGTACCCCCTACTGGGGACCTGGCCCACAACCCACGCATGTGCCCTGACTGGGAATCAAACCAGTGACCCTTTGGTTCATAGGCCAGCACTCAATCCACTGAGCCACACCAGCCAGGGTGTGTTATATTTTACAAAATATCAGGAATATTTCAGAGTTGTTTTTTGAGTAACTGAAAAGTTGCCTTTAAATGGAGAGTAATTATACCAGGATGGTAATTTACAGTGAGAGAAAATCTAAGATTATGGTAGGAAGTAGGTACTTAGGAAATGTCACAGGCAACGAGGAACTTCAGTGGCAGGTAAAGGTTGCTAATTGTCTATGGAATCTGAAGACTGGTATGTTCAATTTCTCTTAGCATGCAAGTAATTACTCTGCAACACCCCAAACATCCATTAAAACTCTCATAACTTTGATTGTTTGGTTAGTGCCATTGGGTAGGAAAACACAGGGGTCAAAATGGCACAACCATGGATAGTAAAGGATTTCACTAAATGAAAATAGAGTGTTGGGAACAGTAACACTTTTGATGGAATCAGTTCCCAGGTTTTGCTAATTAATTGTGTGACTTTGAGCAAATTACTAAACCTCAACGTGCTCAGTATCCTCATCTGTAAAATGGGGGAATAATGGGTCTATTTTGACTATTGTGTAAGTTAAGTCATACAAAGAATTCAGAAAGTGCCTGTTACATAGAAAGCAGCAACTCTGAAGGGATAGCCATTACCATTATTGGTAGAACCAAAAGCAATAAAGGGAAACAGAAAGGATGGAAGATGAGACAAACTGTGTTCCCCAAATACACTGGAGGGAGGTGATCCTGAAAAGCCTGGGATAAGGAAGCAGCACATGGTGAAGTACAACCTATGCTGTGTGTTTGTTGCAGAACCCCACCAATGCTGCTCTGGAACAACTGTGGGGTTTGATGGCCCATTACCAAGAAGCATGACTCCCAATGCAAGAGTTTGGTGAAAAAGGAAAGGGGCTGTTTATTTACAGGTTATACAGATTTAGAATAACGGTGGATTTCTGCTGTTAGGTCCCACTTCCTTTAAAACACCCCAAAACACATAACCCTGCCTCCCTTTGCCAAACCAGGACAGTTTCAGAATACGCTCGCTACTCAGAGATACATCTTTCAGAAAAGCAGAAGTCTGCAGATCAAGATTCCCGTTCACGGTTCTGTTCAGCTCCAAGCATCTCTCATGAATCCAGGTGTCTGGGCAGGTCCCCGCACAGCTCCATCAGCTCTGCCACAGTCATCTCCAGGCAGGCTGCCTGGCAGATCTCCTCTGTCTTACTCCAGCTCTTACTCCAAACCACATGGCATCTCCTTACACACCAGACCTCATGGTGGACTGGGAGCCATTCTCTATACCCATTCAAACCACGTGACTGCTTCCTCTTCCCTTTCAGCCCACCCTTATGTTAAATGCTCAGCTTGGAACTTCCTATGTGACATCATATCTGTCCCCTCCTACAATGTGCTACTTCTGCCAGTTCCCCTGTATCTTTTACTTTCTTTTGGCTGCCATCTTTAGTCAGGGCAAGAGTTCCTTGTGACACAGGGGCATCCGCCTCCCCTGGCTATGTCATGAGTCACAGACACTCTTTTTTTTTTAATTTTAATTTTTTATTGTTATTCAATTACAGTTGTGTGCCTTTTCTCCCCATCCCTCCACCCCACCCCAGCCCAACCCCCCTCCCTCCCCCCTCCACCCTCCCCCTTGATTTTGTCCATGTGTCCTTTATAGTAGTTCCTGTAATCCCCTCTCCTCACTGTCCCCTCCCCACTCCCCCCGACCATTGTTAGATTGTTCTTAACTTCAATGTCTCTGCTTATATTTTGTTTCCCTTTTTTTTTTTTCTATTTATTATGTTCCAGTTAAAGGTGAGATCATATGGTATTTGTCCCTCACCACCCAGCTTATTTCACTTAACATAATGCTCTCCAGTTCCATCCATGCTGTTGCAGAGGGTATAAGCTCCTTCTTTCTCTCTGCTGCATAGAATTCCATTGTGTAAATATACCATAGTTTTTGGATCTACTCGTTTGCTGATGGGCACTTAGGTTGCTTCCAGTACTTGGCTATTGTAAATTGTGCTGCTATGAACATTGGGGTGCACAGGTTCTTTTGGATTGGTGTTTCAGGGTTCTTAGGGTATAATCCCAGCAGCGGAATTGCTGGGTCAAAGGGCAGTTCCATTTTTAGTTTTCTGAGGAAATTCCATACTGTTTTCCACAGTGGCCTCACCAGTCTGCATTCCCACCAACAGTGCACTAGGGTTCCCTTTTCTCCACATCCTCTCCAACATTTGTTTGTGGATTTGTTTATGTTGGCCACTCTGGTGTGAGATGGTACCTCACTAGACACTCTTAAAGTCACACACACCTTTTGCCCATGGCAGCAGCACAGCTATTACCTTGCCATTGTTATGCAAAGTGTCTTAAACACCATATCATCCACTCCTCCCTTTCCCCAATTGAGGTTTGTGGGGAATATTTCAAGGGACCCCTGCGCTATACCCTGTTACATGTTCATAAATCCATTTTGTTTTCTCTATGGGCACAGAGGAAACTTGAGTTCTCTGCCTTCTGCTGCAGTTTGGATTCTCTGGGTCAGCCCTTTAGACAGTGTTTGGAATGAATGATATTTATGAATGATCAACACCTATGGAAGGGAGAGCGCAGAAACAGTATTGGGCAGTGGGAGAAACCTGTGTGGTAATTTCTTCACTGGAGTTTGTCATAATCCCCACACAGTACTGTTTTCTCCATGAATACCTCTAATACCATGAGTGTATCATATGCAAGAAACAGGGCTGTTAATATCACAACCTGGACCCACTGCAGTGTTTTCTCATAGGCTAGGCTGTTCTCAAAACTTGGGACAGTATGAGGGCTAGAACAGTATCTATAGGGGTTAAATATGCTGTCTCACAGCCCAGACAGGCTCATCAGCATGGCACTTCATTCTGTGTGATAGAAGGTATAAAATTAATGACTTTTCTTTTACTTTAGAGGGGATATCCAATGCCCCTAAAAGTTTGAGGGATATAAATTGAACTATTGAAACCTTATTGAGTTTGTCTCTCACCCTCTTGAGTGTAGGCCTATCATCAAGGCTTTCTCATTGCAAGCCACAGTTGGCTCATCTAGACTTGATAAATAGATATCATGGTGGATCAATGTGATGTTCTGCAGGATGTCCAGATAGTTCTGCTCTTTGTACTATATCATGACAGATGGTGAATGACTTGATATAACCCTGGAGCAAAACTATGAATATTTTTGTTCATCCCATACCAATGCAAACTACTAGAAAAAACACATTTACCCTATCACTGGGCACAAACCATGTACCTGAGGCTATGACAATCTGCTCTTACATGGTGGCTATAACTAAGGCTACCACTGGTCGAGTCTGCAGTAGTCTGCTCTCATCACCCAGGATCCATGCCGATTCTGCAAGGCTGAGACTGGTAAACTAGATGGAGATATGATGGAGACAACTGCTCTGAACCTTTTATATCTTGAAAGGTGACAGTAATTTCTACCACACATTACCCAGATGCAAGACTGTTTTTGATTTAGTATGTTGGGTGATGTGGAACAATTTCTGAGGCATCTGCTTAGTTTTACCCACTATGTTAAACTTTACCCCCACAGGACCAGGACCCAATGTGGAGGTTCTCCTGTGTAACTGAGTGCATGGCTGTAAGTCATTTTGGGGAGAAAAGAATGCAACCATACTGTATATCTCTTCCCAAGGTATCGCAGAGGTGTTTTCTTTTTTTCTTTCCTCCTAAAGATCATGACCCCTTCTCAGTGAATGCATCCCAAGTCTGAAAACTAGCTCATGTCTCAGAGCTGGGTAATGGTTCTTGATATTTTATTTGTTTTGATGGTACAGAGTGGGTAATACTCTAGTTGGCTGCCCATAGATTGTTGCCCACCAGTGCTCATGTTCTGTTAACCATCTCCACAGTTCAGTTAGACGTCTTTGGTCACCACTCCTCCGCTCCTATCATATGAAAATCACATCCATCTGGCTTCTGTCCGTTAAATACCTACATCTAATTTTATTGCTCCAATTCCTATCATATCCATTACTATCCAAAAAAAAATGAGGCAAATACACAGCTAAATACAGAATGGTAATGGACAAAGATAATTAGAAAATTGGTACCCAGGAAGTATCTCAGGACATTTAAAAGGATGGAGAAGTATGGATAACTTGTAGTGAAGTGATTTCCACACCCTCAGCTACTGTGTATATTCTATCCTAAAGCTGCTTTGTTTGAGTGAGAATGAGTATTAGGGTCAAGACAGAATCCTGGTTCCCCACTTCCTCTTCACTTCTGCCTTCCTCTCACTTTAATAAAGAAAGGTTTTCCTATCACTCATTATGTTAGGGTCGTCTACTGGTAGAAATACCTATAGGTTTAACAATGTAAAAATTTACAATATTGCTGTCAATGTTAAGAAAATTAATACTATTAGTGACTAGCTCTCAACTTGTTTTGTACTGCAGGTGATTTTCAGTTCTTTGTTTTTAACAAAACTGAGGATGTCCTAGTCTAGTTTCTAGTAACTCAGAGGTGTACGAAGGCTGGAGAGATTTTCCACAGCAAAACTCAGTTATTATCTATGTTCATGAAGAAGTTTACTCAGCACTTACATGTATAAAATGAGAAAAAGAAATAGAATTGAGATCATGTTTTGACTCATGCCAGCAATATGTGGTATTCATATATAGATACATAAACCAAATGAAGAATAAAAAAAGCATGTTATCCATTTCATTTAGGAATACACTTCTGATAATTTTTTACATGTTACATTGATTGATGTTTTTCTTCAAAACTTACAAAATCTGCATGTTGCTTTGATTAATTAATTACTACTAATGTGTATAATTAGCAACAAAACAAGAAAATTTAGTATTTAGAGTTTTGTTATGAGAGGAAATTTATAAAAATAATGTCAATCTAGGTAAATATTTTGTTGCAGAAACATACATTAATGTGATTAATGAAAGTCCTTCAAATATAAAACATCCCATATTATCCTAAAATCTGTGGAGAAAGTGCAATGTTCATATGATTTCAAAGAGAAAACAAATAATACCAAATTTCTGGTTTTGAAATAAGAGATTTATCAATGCATTGTTTTTCACAATGGTGCACTTGTGGTATTTGGATGAGATATTTTAAGACAGATGTAACTTTTATTTTAAAATGTCAGTGTATGTAACATGACAGAAATTGTCTTTTGCAACTGCTTAAACTTAGATTTTTTTTAAAAAAAGTATCACATTATCACCCCTGGCTGGTGTGGTTAAGTGGATTGAGCTTGGGCCTGCAAACAAAAGAGTCACTGGTTCAATTCCCAGTCAGGGCACATGCCTGGGTTGCGGGCCAGGTTCCCAGTAGGGGGTGTGTGAGAGGCAACCACACATGGATGTTTCTCTCCCTCTCTCTCTCCCTCCCTTCCCTTCTCTCCAAAAATAAATAAATAATTTTTTTAAAGTATCACATTATCAATGTACAGTGACTAAGAAGTTTTTCAAAATCTCTGTAGAGGGGACATGAAAAAGGTTTGAATGCCACTGAAACAGAGGTTCAAATCCATCAACAACAACCCAAAGAGTGTGTTTCCACCTATGCTCCCATTTCTGAAAGTATTTAAAAAGCCATTAAAGTACTTCAATCTATTCTGCTTGCACGTCTTTTATTTTGCATAATAGAATTTATTGTTACTCAATTTCAGTATGTGTTCAACTGAGTGGAGAAACATAGATGTTTCCTTATTGTTAACTTTTATACATGGGTCAGTATGGCAGATAAAACTTAACGGTATGCAAATTATAAAAAGTTGAAATACAGTGGACATACTGAAACTTACTGGAATCGTTTTTTAACTTAGATATATTTCATTTAGAGAAAAAGAACAAACAAATGGAACTATAATAGTTTACATTTACAATCCTCATGCTTAAATAACTCGCATATGCTATAATAATATTTATAAACCTCTGTGAATCTATGTGCACACTCCCCTTCCTATAATGTTGTCTGTTTTATCTATCCAACATGAAAGAACAAACACTGGAGAGCAATATAAATTTTGACTATTTCTAAATTTTCTTGAGGTTTTCATATTTTTTAAAGATTTATATTTGGAACCGAAGTGGTACGCCAAATCTGTATTTTAAACTCAGCAATAAAATTTACTATATTTCAAGTTAGTTTTTAATATATCATGTGCTCATGTTAAAGAGATTGATATATCTCTCTCATATCTGTATTATCTTTACTGCTCGTTCCCCTCTTCTTTGTAACTGACTTTCATTTCAATTATGTCTAAAAGAGGTAACAGCATTAAGGCTAGCTCACTATTAACTTACAACACTTCTTCAGAAACTACACCTGAGTCATTTGGATCTTTTCTTTGTCTGTAAACCAATTCAAAAAAGTTAAAATTCCAGTCAATCCTAAACGTTTTCGTTTTTCAAAGTTTATCTGTATCCATTGACATGAGTTTCAGCTCTTTTCCTGATGACCTTACTAAGTAAAACTACAAATTACTTGGCAAATCATTTCTTTTTATTTCAAGTTTGTGGATTGCTTCTGACTTCTTGTATCCTCAACTTGTCTAAATGGAAACAGTCTGGTATTTCATAATTACACCACCTGTTTTGTCAACATAGAATACCCTGCCACCGTGACTGTTGCCCAGAAGTTTCCTCGTCCATATGCCAGCTCCTTCTACCAAGCTTTCCTTGATACTTTGCTCCGCCCCATAACCACCCCACAGCTGAAAGTAATACTTGCTATGCACTCTACAGCTGAAAGCAGTTTTCCTCTGAACTCTCAAAGCACGATGGTAATTTTTATTCCTTTCTATTAAGACATTACATTCTGCACAGAATTGTAATATTTAGACACATTCCATGATTAGTCTCTAAGTTTTTGAATGCGGAATTAATGCTGAACTCATCTATGATTCCCAACAGCCCCATAGTGTACTGCTGTGTACTGACACTAAAGAATTATTTAATAGGCCAGTAAAACTGAACAGATGGATGGACGATTTCGGTCCTGTTAAATCTTAATGTTCCCTTATCTTTTTAAATTGTAGATGCTAATTATAAGAATACATGCTTATTATCTTTTCTATTTCAAAGAAATGGCACTTTTCTCTTTGGGTTGAAATATATAATTTTTCTCTCAGATATTTGTAAGCAAGTATTTAAGTGCTGGCCCAGAGCCAGACAAATTTGTGAAGAAAGTAATGCTCGAATTTCCTAGAGTGTCCATAAAATTTTTTTAAGTTATTGCCCTCCCTGAGAAATCCGGCATAGTTCTCTTTCCAAATGGCTTCATTAAAAAAAGCACTTCTGTTTCATACAAAAATGAAATATTAATGACCAAATAAAATGTCATATCTTTTCCAGTAAGCTTACTAAACAATTAATCACCATTTATGGCAGTTCAGGCAACAGAAAGGAAAAATAATAGAATAATAGCATGACTGCTATTATTACTAATAATACAATCAGTAAGAATTTACTATTTGTAAGGCATTATGTTAAATGCTTTACACAAATGATCTCATTTAATAATCATGGCAATCCTAAATACTATTGCCATTTCCATTTTTGATAGAAAGGCACAGACTCACAATGCCAAAACCTATCTGTTTTCTCCGATTTCCTTGAGAAACTTTCCCTATATCATAACCCTTGGGCCTTCTGCCCTGCTTTTCTGGCTCTCCACAGTGGAAAGATGTGTTATCAGGCAGGAAAAGATAGGCCATTGTAGGATTGATAAATTGGGTGATGCTCATCTATCGAACTTCCTAAATTGGGGGAATTTACACTCTGTGTGCCATCTTCCTTCGGGGAGAAGCAGCAACGTTGACCGAGTCCTCGCTGAAGCCTCACGCTTCCCCTGCAGTGGGCTGTGCCTCCATCTAAACTCAGGCGGTCAGGAGTATCAGGAGGCTCATTAGCGGCACACATTTAATCCATATTCTCCAGCCCAACTTTCATCAGTAATTAAGCTGATATATTGATCTCCACCTGCCTGACGCCTGCGAGTCTCTCAATTGTTATTTATAGATACTCATAAAACTACAAACATTACAGATATCAAGTAACAGAACCAATACTCAAGCCCAAAGGCTTTGAGCCCAAAGAACGTGCCCTTCATGGCCTCATGCTTATAAGGGTTTTATCTTCTAAGGTAAGTAGGAGTTAGCAGAAACCTGAGAATTTATCACTGCTCCTAAACCGTGAATGCTTTGCTATGCGAAACGTCTTTTAGGCTATTTTGTTAAGTATGCTGCTTCTTAAACCCTTCTGCTTTAAAATACATGTTCTATTTTGTCCACGTTTTGAATGTCCAAAAAAAAGTCTATTCAACAAAATATAAAAGTAGATAGGGGAACTTCCAAATGTCTAGAAATACGTTGAAAGGATTTTTAAAATAATCATTAAGCTTATTAATTGGGATAAGGCAAAATACTATGAAATACGTACTCTAAAATGTGTGTGTACCTGGCCAAACTAGAGGTTTATTTCCCACTCTCATAAGTGTCCAAAGGCTAGGTGGCTCTGCTCACTAAGATCCAGTGAGCAAGGCTCTTTCCATCTTGTGTCTCTACCATTATCCCAGCCAGTCCTAATGGAGAGCATGATCTGCAATGATGACAACGGAGCTCCTACACTTTGGCAATGTGGCTAATATGAATGAGGAACTTACATTTAATAATATTTCATTTTAGTTATTTTACTTTTTTCAAATTATATTTCATTGTTTATGGTATTACAGCAGTCCCATTATTATTATTATTTTTTTAGTTATTTTAGATTTAAATAGCCATATATGGCTAATGGCTATTGCATCAGACAGCATATCTATTAGGTCTTATTATTTTAAATATCCAGCCAATGGAAAGAGGAAAAAGGAAGAGGTGCATTTCTTTTTTCAAAGCCTCGATCAAGAAGTGGACCTCATTTTTTGACTTGAATTCCAATGATGAAAACTAGCCACATGGTCACACCTAGATGGTTACATGCAAATATAGACTTATTCTGGCCAGCTGCTTCCCACTTAGGGCTGCACATTATAAAAGGGGGAATGGACATTATTGGCCTGTGGAATTTTCTATTACACTGGACTAAAACTAATTTATACATTCTTTCCTTAAAATTTGTAAATATTAAAATAAAGTGGAAAAATTAGAAGAAGGGAATTAGAATGGTGACTAAGTCATGATTGGTGATGTATGGGCTTTCTCTACCTTTTGTTGTAACTGAAGAAAGATAGAAAATACATCAGGAGAGAGACTTGGTATAAAGCTCCAAATGGAGAGGACATCTAGGGTTTTCTGGATCTCATTTATGAATCCCTGAAGGCAAATTAACCCCATTTCTGTAATAAGCTACACACAGATGGTTGAAGACATTTGCTGCTACTGAATCCACTAAGAAGCCTTGAAGTTGCAGAACTGACAGAAGTTGTGCTTATGCAAAGGACCCAGTAGTATCAACATCCCAATACATAAATAGTATAAAAGTAGATGTTTTCACAAAGATGAAGAAATAGCAGAGGCAAGAAAAGAGTCAAGAAAATGTAAAAGACAAGTTTAAAGATGGGATACTGCTGATGAGGCTATCTGGCAATTCTTGGATCATTTACTAAATAGTAGAGTGGTATGGGGTAATTTTCTTCAGCACAATTGTCTTCTATATACTTAAGGTATATAATTATTGCCCATTCGTCAGGATTCTTTTGGTTATAAATGTTGGAAAATCAGCTAAGTTTAACTTATACAAAAAAGTATGAGTTATTAGTTCATGCAAAAGATCAAAGCCAGCCTGAAGTATTCAACAAACTGAGACTGTATCACCCAGACTCTTTCTTTTCCTCAGCACTCATACTGATGAGTGTGGTTGGCCAAGACTGGGTTACATGGCTATCCCAGTGACCAAGGGGCAGTTTATTATATGTCATAGCTCAATAAGAACCATCCGTGGGGAAAGATGAGAGTAAAAAACAAAATAAGACATAAGTGAAAAGGATGTGCAGTAAACTAAACTATTGCTATTACTCTTTATAATTATAAAATTCTGAATCTGTGATATAATTTTACCAGTTCAATTTCCCCAGGCAAAAGTATTGGTTATATTCACAGACACTCAGTTTATTTCATCCAGCTCTACATGACATCTATTTGCTACTTTAAGCAAAGGAATTGATTCATTTATACTCTAATTTGAAGCTTTACAAGATTCTCATTTTATATATCTTGGCGTAAATATCCTAACTTTCAGATAATATTACTTTCCTAGTGTGAATAATTTAATATCTATGCTTTATTAAAATATTAAAATCCTAGTACACTTTTATAAAACAGATGGCATTATCTTACTTGACAAATAAGCAGGTAAAAGGTGCATTTATGTGTGCTATAGGCAGTTTCATATATTCATTAAGATCAAAATTTTCAGAATATAGCAGCCTCTGAGATGTAATAGAAGGACGCTGTCTATAACGCTAAAAGTTCAACCACTGGAAATTCATTTTTAAAGCTAGGATATTCAATGATTAATGCAATCATTTAATAAAGGCATATTGACCATCTGAAAATGTCCTAGTTGCTATAGTGCAGCACTAAACAATCCTGAGAGAAATCTATGCTCCTGTGGAGCTTACATTTCAGTGGGGGAAGGGAGACTAGCAATACACAGCTACCATTCTAAGAATTGTACATCCGATTCATCACAGGAAAGAGACAAATGAAACTGAATTCAATGTAAGGTACAATCAAGTTCGTGGTGGGCCTGTGGCTGAAGTGGAGACTGCAAGTCCTTGCGCTTTGTGTGAGACAGGGCCTATCTTAACTTCAGATGTTTACTTAGGTTTCATGCAACTCTTTACTGATGTTGGCTTTGGCTACTTGGCCCTTCTTGGAGATTCCTCCAGCTTCAAGCTTTAGAAAGTCATTTTTAGCCATTTTCCTTTTTCTTTCTGGTTTGTCTGCAACATGTTCATGAGATATTTTATAAGGCATGCCATATCCTTAGGAAGACCATCTGTCGCTTCCGTTGTTATCCTTAATTAAAGTCTAGGAATATTTTCCAAGGATAATACTGCGCCTAATCTACTTCAAGCCCTGGCCTTCAAACTGAGATCAAAGTTCATAGTGAATAGTAGGGAAGAGTATGATAAAAAGTGGAAAGAAAGAAAGCATTAATGACAACTATTGTTGGATACTTGTTAATTCAATGTTCTCAGACGGGCACATAAATCAGCTCTTAAAATATCTAATCTAATCTAATCTAATCTAATCTTAAATATCAGCTAGTTTCCCTTGTATGGAAATGAGCCTCAGTTGGGCCTGCATCATCAGGGCATGTACAGCTGCCTCTGCCTAAAAATAGCAATAAGTGGAGACTTCCTCCACAACACAATTTCCTGCCAATCCCTGCTACCCCAAGAGTCTTTGTTCTCTGCTTTGTGGGTACAGAGCAAAATGGTCAGTTGTTGAGATCAGCTCTGCTCAGACCAGTTGTAGGGTAAACGGAGGCAGTCTGGCTTCCTCACCCATATGTCTGGGCAACTAAGGGAAGCCGTTTCCCATAACCTTGAGAATGGGCCTGATAAGTAGTGTTCTCATAGTCTTGAGAATGGGTCCAATAAAACTTCCCATAGCTTTGAGTGGGCTTGCATGTGTAGTATGAAGCTCTGTTGCATAATATCTGTTGGCATCCTGCCAGCTTTGTTTGTATCCAGTATTTAAGGGGGTAGGGGCTCCCCGCTACATGCCACACTGGGAGACAGGCAACATGCATGGACATGCAAGGGGACACGCAGCTTGCAGCATGTGTGGCTCACCTACCTTTTAATAAAGGCATGTCAGACACCCCGATGGCTCTGTGAATATTCTTCAGCTGTCCAAATCCAGAGTGAACCTGTCTGGCCTTGACCGGTCACAACTCACCAGTTTTCTAGCTTCCTGTAACCTTCAAAGTAAGCATTTTACACTGCTTTCTCTTCTCTTTCTCTCTCTCTCTCTCTCTCTCTCTCTCTCTCTCTCTCTCTCTCTAAGGACAAATTGACCCCAAACCTTGTACTAATGGGAGAGCGTCTGCTGCTGGAATTAGAGATAATTTTCAGAAAATAAGTTAAGTCTTTCAAAAATACAGGGTTAAGAAAGACTCTTAAAGATGACCCTTTGTTCTACTACTTTTTCTCTCCATATGTAATTCTGCAAATAAAACCATCTGTTTCACAACCATAGCCAAGGCCTCAACATGGTTTCTCTCACTCATTTTAGTTTAGGAGTTTCATCTAAACCCTGGCGCATATAAATTCTTGCTACATGGAGATTCTTAGACATTTCTGGCTAGCCCTGACATGTTGTGGAGTCACAAATGCAATATTACTATGCTCAGAAGTGCAAAGAAAACATGACTTCCTCATTTAATCTTCCTCATGGTTTTATCCCATATACAAAGACACTTCTTTTCATAGCACAGACAATTCTTGTCCTATTCATCTTTTATTACATATAATGCTCAATCTTACAGCATCTGGAGTTCCTGACCCCCTAATTTCTGGTTATGAGTCTGAGTGGCCTATCTTTTACCTTTGGATATAGGGTAAATTCTTTCCCACTATTTCAGCCAAGCAGACAGCCAAGTTCTCCCACTTATCATGAGGGCATATGAAAATTTCTTCATTCCTATCTCCTCTTGCCCTTGCCATCCTTCCCCAAATTAATTGTGTCCTCTGAGTACCTAATCAGACTCTTTCATTTTCTAACTACTCTAGGATACAATTTTTACTCTGGTACAGACCCCCACTTGGATCAGGAGTAGAGTAGGATGAGGAGGTTGTCTATAAGGCAATGTCTAACAAAAGATCATCTCTACTTATCCTTTACCCTAACATAAACCATGTCTCTTCAGGGACTTACACAGAAAGAAGAGGACAAATGACATAGATATCTGACTGTTAGCTTCTTCTTTTTCTCTCCTTTGTTTTTCTTCCTTTTATTTCCAACTGACATCCAAAGGAAAGTGTGGTCTTTCTTCTCTATTGTTTTCTTTTGTGGTAAGGACTAACCTTATACCATATGCATCTTTTTTTTTCTGGGGTCATCAAGGTTCTTATGGTTTTTTTTTAAAATTATTATTCAGTTATAGCTGACATACAGTATTATACAGGGTGGGACAAATGTAGGTTTATGCTTGTATGTGAAACACAGTTTCCTCTTATATTATTAGTTATTAATTATTGTATTATTTTCCATACAAACAATAGTAAACTTACTTTTGCCCCACCCTGTATTAGTTTCAGGGGTGCAACATAGTGATTAGATATTTATATTCCTCATGAAGCAATCATCCCCATAAGTATAGTACCCATCTGACACTATACATTGTTATTACACTAATTATTGACTATAGTCCCTATGTTTTATTTACATCCTTGAGACTATTTTTATAACTGGCAATTTGTACTTCTTAGTCCTTTTTACATATTGCACTGATCCCCCCACCTGTCTGGCAACCATCAGTTTTTTCTCTATATCTATGAGTTTATTTCTCTTCTGCTTGTTCAGTTTTTTTTTTTTTTTTAGACTCCACACATAAGAGAAATCATATGGTATTTTTCTTCCTCTGTCTGACTGATTTCAGTTAGCACAATACCCTCTAGATCCATCCATGCTATTGTAAATGGCCAGATTTTGTTCTTTTTATGGCCTATTAATATTCCTTTGTATGTGAGTACCACTTCTTTATCCATCCATGTGCCAATGGCCATTAAGTTGCTTCTGTATCTTGACTACTGTAAATAATATTATAATTAATATAGGGGTGCATATCTCTTTTTCAGATAAATAGCCAAAACTGTAATTTCTGGGTCATATGGTAGTTACATTTTTAATTTTTTGAAGAACCTCAATACTGTTTTCCATAGCAGATGCACCAATTTCAATCCCACCACAGTGCACAACATTTTCCTTTTCCCCACATCCTCACCAACACTTGCTGTTTGTTGATTTATTGATGGTCACAATTCTGACAAGCAGAAGGTGATATCTCATGGTGGTTTTAATTTGCATTTCTCTGACGGTTAGTGACCTTCAGCATCTTTGCATATGTCTATTGGCCATCTGTATGTTCTATTTGGAGAAGTGTCTATTCAGGTCTTCTGTCCATTTTTATATTATAGTGTTTGGGTTTTTGGGGGGAAGGGTGTTAAGTTGTATGTGTTCCTTATATATTTTGGATAATAACCTCTTATTACATGTGTCATTGGTGAATATCTTCTTCCATTCAATAGGTTGTTTTTTCAATTTTTTAATGGTTTCTTGTGCTGTGCAAAAACTCTTCAGTTTCATTTAGTCCCATTTGTTTTTTTCCTTTTGTTTTCCTTGCCCAAGGAGACATATCAAAAAAAAATTATTGCAAAGAGTGATGTCAAAGAACTTACTGCCCATGTTTTCTTCTAGGAGTTTTGTGGCTTTGAGTCTCACATTTAAGTCTTCAATCCATTTTGGGTTTATTTTGTATATGGTATAAGGAAGTGGTCTAGTTTTATTTTTTCATGTATCTGTCCAGTTTTACCAAAACTATTCATTGAAAAGACTGACTTTATTCCATTTATATTCTTGCCTCCTTTGTCATAGATTAGTTGACCAGATAGGTGTTGGTTTATTTCTGATGGAGCCACCAAATCTCATAGTTCATCATTACTGGTGGAAGGCATAGCTTAACTAAACAATGAAAGAAATATCTAAGCTCTAGTAGTTCTTGTTAGTTCACCTGATCTGGCTCTTGACTTGTTTAGACTGTGATTGTGAAATTGATAAATCTATTCTGTGTTCACAAGGGCTATTTTACCCAATTTTATAAGGAGATGCAAATTTTAGAGTCAAAGGTATTACCTGACTTCTTTTTTTCTCGGTGGTATATGCTCTCTTGTTCCCTCTCTAGTTCATGGGGATGATAAGTTTTATTGTTCACCCTTGCAGGTGAATAAAAATGGAGATAATTAAAGGGGAAGTGAAAATACATCAGTTGAAATGTTAAAAATATGAGACCCATTTAAAAATGTTAACCATTTCACATGTCTCTGTCAAATTTGTGCTGATTAGAAGCTTTATGTAGTGTAACTTAAATTAATCTGAATTCAATAACAATGTCAGTTATCTGATGTGAACCTGATTTTAGCCTTGTTGTCGAATCTTTCAGTATGATATATATTTTAACTCTGAGTTTATTGTATTTTCTAAGAGGACTTCAAGGCATTGCCTAGTGAAAAGAAAGAATATTTTGTTTAAGAGGAGAGAGAGACACACACACACACAGAGAAAGACACTGAGAGAGACCCTTGAGTAACTTCCTTTCCTCTCAGTTTCCCTGATACAGGCATGCAAACCTATCTTATTCTCTACTATGTTTCCACTATATAACAACTGTGCTCCCATATTTTACTGAAGATGGTCAAATGTACATTATTCTTATTACTCTCATTTCATTCTATCACATTTAAAATTATTTAAACCTCAACAGCATAGAACAATCCTGTCAGAAATGAAGGTTACACTAATTGAAATAAAGAAAAATTAACAGGGAATCAACAGTAAACTGGATGAAGTGAAGAATCAAATCAATCATTTGGAATCTAAGGAAGACAAAATACCCAATCAGAACAGCAAGAAGAAAAAATAATCCCCCCCCAAATGTGGATAGTGTAAGGCTCCTCTATGACAACTTCAAACATACCAATATTTACATCATGGGGTGGCAGAAGGAGAAGAGAGAGAGCAAGAAATTGGAAACCTATTTGAAAAAATAATGACAGCAAACTTCCCTAACTTGGTGAAGAAAATAGATATATAAGTTCAGGAAGCACAGAGAGTACCAAATAAGATAAACTCAAAGAGGCTCACACCAAAACATATCATAATTAAAATGCCAAAGGTTAAAAGGCGAAGAGAGAATCTTAAAAGCAGCAAGAGAAAAGCAGTTAGTTACCTACGAGGGAACCCCCATAATACTGTCAGCTGATTTCTCAGAAGAACCTTTGCAGGCTAGTAGGGATTGGCAAGAAATATTCAAAGTGATGAAAACCAAGCACCTAGAACCAAGATTACTTGATCCAGCAAAGCTATCATTTACAATCAAAGCACATATAAAGAGCTTCCCAGACAAGAAAAAGCTAAAGGAGTTCATCACCACCAAACCAGTATTATATGAAATGTTAAAGGGTCTTCTTGAAGAATAAGATAAAAAATATGAACAATAAAATGGCAACAAACACATATTTCTATCAACAATTGATTCTAGGAAATAAAATAAACAAACTATCAGAACAGAACCAGACTCATAGATACAGAGAACATTTTGACAGTTGCCAGATGGGAGGGGAGTCAGGAATATGGGTGAAAAAGGTAAAGGGATTAAGAAGTACAAATTGGTAGTTACAGAATAGTCTTGGGGATGTAAAGCACAGTATAGGGAATAGAGTAGCCAAAGAACTTATATGCATGACCCACAGACATGGACAACAGTGTGGGGATTGCCTGAGGGAATGGGGAGGGCTGGGTAGAAGGGGGCAATGGGAGAAAAACTGGGAAAATTGTAATAGCACCAACAATAAAATATAATTAAAAAAAGATGGAGAAAATTCCACAAAGGTGAAGTTGGTAAGATTTCTCATGTAGAAAGCATCTTCAAAAGCCAGTGGGACTACATAAAGAGGAACAAAATTTGACTTTCTGGAAATGCTGGGCTAGGAATTACCTTGAAACCACTGTGGCCTTAAGATACTTTATATAATTCTTCTGATACACTTTTATTGCATCTCTAGGTCAAAACGCTCCAAATGCATAGATAACACTCAAATTGCATTTGTAACATAAAAAAAGAAGGGAATCAGGGAACTTGTTCTGTACAAAGAGGCCTTTCCAAGTCATATTTAATTTCAGGCAGTAAAAGTTCTCAAACTGATTTTAGCATTTTTGTTTGTATTTCTTGACCTGTGAGACCAATCTAAGTTATCTCTTTAATTTGACTTCAGGATTGCAGACAATGTCATCTTTTAGCTCATTTGATATCATTCTACATTGTTATGTTTAATGTGCTCAAAAATTAAAGATGTCAGCAGGAGAAGATGTGTCTGGAATGCTTCTCCATCCCAGGAACTCTGCTTTCCTTTTAGGTACAAAGCATTTTTCTTAGAGACAAAGAGACACAGAAAGACAGAGAGACATAAAAATAAAACCACTATTGTTTTTCTCAAAACTTATAAAGCTTTGGTATCAAAATTAAGCATTTCCAGGACTCAGTTACACATGTGTTATGTTGTGTTGTACCCCAATTTTTTCCAAATATCCTTTCTGCTCCATGCTGTATACTTCTCTGCATTGCTCTGTCCTGGGAGGCTGGCCACTACAGTGGCCATGACTCCCTTTTTATTGGATTTATTGGGGTGACACAGTTTCACAAAACCATACAGGGTTTAAGTGTACAACTCACCAAAACATCATCTGCACAAGGCATCGTGTGCCCATCACCCAAAGCAAAGTCCCTTGCCATCCCCATTCCCCCACCTTTGCCCACCTCTACCTATCGCTACCCCACCATTCCTCTGGCTATCACCAAACTGTTGTCTGTGTCTATGTGATATATATGTTTTTTTAAAATGCTTAATCCCTTTAACTTTTTCAACCAACCCTCAATACCACTTCCCTCTGACAGCTGTCAGTCTGTTCCATGTACCCATGCCTCTGTTTCTACTTTGTTCATCAGTTTATTTTGTTCATTACGTTCCACATAGAAGTGAGATTATATGGTATTCGTATTTCTCTGACTGGCTTACTTCACTTAGCATAATAATCTCCAGGTCCATCCATGTTGTTGCAAAAGATAAGATTTACTTTTTCTTTTGGCCAAGCAGTATTCCACTGTGTAAACGTACCACAGTTGTTTTTTTTTTAAGACGTTATTTATTTTATTTTTAGAGAAGGGAAGGGAGGGAGAAACAGAGGGAGAGAAACATCAATGTGTGATTCCCTTTTGAGTGTCCCCTACTGGGCACCTGGCCTGCAACTCAGGCATGTGCCCTGACTGGGAATCGAACCATCGACCCTTTGGTTTGCAGGCCAAATGCTCAAACCACTGAGCCAAAACAGCCAGGGCTGTACCACAGCTTTTTTATCCACTCATCTACTGATGGGCACATGGGTCAAAACGCCCTTTTGATGTCAGTCCATGTCCCATATTACCACTTGCTGCTTCCCTAAACCCTATGTACAACTTTCAAATGAGTCTCCTTTTATTAAACTCTTTTTAACTGCCCACTTATTTCTTGACAGACTGCTGACAATAAATGTGCTTATAGAAAGAATTACACATATACACAAGCTTTATTACTTAAGATGAGTGTTATTACTTCTTAAACAAAGTCTTATGACTACATATAATTACAGAACATTTCTATCAAAGAATAGCAATTATCCAATTTAGAGTTACTATCTTTTTAAAAAAATTTAATCTTTATTATATTGTTTTCATTACCATTTATTCCCACTATACTCCCCCTCTCTCCAGCAATCACCACACTGTTGTCCATGTCCATGAGTCCCTTTTCCTTTCTGCTCAATTCCCCCCCTCACTTCCCCCACCCACTAGCTGTCATCTCTTCTCCATCTATGAGTCTGTCTCTGTTTTACTACCTTTCAGATTTAATACTTTTTGTGATAAATCTTGAACTATAAAGTGAAATTAGATATTCTTACAAATATACAAATAATATATCTTAAATCTTGAAACTAAGAAACTGTGTTTAAGTGTTTTCTAAAGTAAGAGATTAAATGATATATTCCTTTTTATAATCAAAAGTAGGCTTTAAAGCACCAACACTAAACTATGTTCAACTTGGAGATAGATTTTTAAAAATATTTAGCTTTAGAATAGAAATGATCCTAGATTTCCAAAAGATGGATTTGACAAATTTTGGAGTCAAGCATATCATGGGCCCCCAAATGAAAATATATCATAAATTATTTTTCTGGGCCTTGGCTGGTGTGGCTCAGTGGATTGAGTGCCAGCCTGTGAACCAAAGGGTGGCAGGTTCGATTCCCAGTCAGGGCACATGCCTGAGTTGCTGGCCAGGTCCCCAGTAGGGGGCGCACGAAAGGTAACCACATGTTGATGTTTCTCTCTCTGTCTTTTTCCTTCCTTTCCCCTCTCTCTAAAAATAAATAAATGAAACCTTAAAAAAAAAGAAATTATTTTGTGGGAAGCACAGTAACTCCATCTTATTTTATTTACTTTTCCCATGTCATAAACATTGTTTTGTGGAACTTCTTGTGACATATATACATATACACACACACATTTATATGTGTATACACACACACACATATATCTGCATATCCATCCATCCATTTATCGATTCCTTCATTAACTGTGTGAGGCATTATGCTAGATATTGAGGACAGAGTTGTGAAAATTGGCAAGGTCTCTGATCACGTTGAATTTAAACTACTGAGAGGAAAATGGATAACAAGCCAATATACAAGATGACTGGATTTTATGGTAACGGTTACAAAGGTACTGAATGGGATACAGAGAGATTGAGTAGTTAGAGATGTTTTTTCGAGGACATAGCATTTGAGTTGAGACTTGAAAAAGGAGGATGTTTATACATGAGAGAAAATGTTAGGAAACTGTAAAGAATATAGAATAACAGAGTTAAGTAAGCTAAAGCATTTTTACATTTGCAATGCAATTTTTCGTAGACTATATCATTATTTTCACCCTTCTTGTAAATCCAGATTAGATGGTTGGGGAAGTTGTTCTCATTTACTACTTTCTGTACTACAAAACATAAACTATAATTTAAGTTGGAATTTTGTCATATATAATGTCTAAAACTTCGTAAATTTTTGCCTCTTTTGTACTTATATTTGAGCCCTTATTTTATATTCAAAGTATCAAGCTATGTGATGAGTATCAAAAAGATAAGAAAAAATATATATTGCCTCTCCTCATAGAATGAATAATTTAGTGAGGAATATACACATTTAAACAAGTAACTAAAATAAAATGTCACAAGTGTTTTGAAAGAGGGAAGAGGTATGCTAGAAGTCCACTCTAGAGGCACCCGATCCAGTCCAGCAGATTAGGAGAAGGATTTTTGGAGTAAAGTTGCTAATTCTAGAACGAAGGGAAGCTCTAGAATTAAATTATTTTATAAGGTAAAGTTTCCCTTAGCGTAGTAAACAAGATATATTCTTAATGGACTGTGCAATCAATAGAGTTTTAATAATTACTATAGACAGTCTGTTTACTAAAATAAGACATATTTAATTTATATGGTTTCACAAACAACCATGCATATAAATAATAGTAAGTATAAAGATCTGAACACGTTGTAAATTCTCTTACAAATTTCCAGGAAATCTTACCACTATCAAGAGTTAATCAATGAAGCTGCTTAAAATTGGCAAGAAGTCAATGAAAGCTTGATTATTTTTTTGCTTTGTAACCTTATGTTATTAATTACCAATGACCTTACGTTATTTCATGACACCCCTTTCCCTTAAATAAAAATTTGGTGAAGGGCTTCCCTACCCTTTTTTAATTGCAAAGTAAAAAGTAATCCATCTAAGAGAAACTCCCTCATTATTTTTGTGGGTCCTTCTGGGCGAGTATAATATTAGTAGTAATTCTATATATTTACATGTGCAATATGAGAAACTGAGAGCAAATTTTAGATATGTTCTTTCTACAATAATAATTGTCAAGATTCCTAGTGATGAGATTCATATACATCTCCAAATAATAAATAATTTATATTGTATTTAATAATCAAGATGTTTGTATTATGTACTATAATAAAAATAAATTTTAAGAACTTTCATTGTAATACTATACATAAAAAGCTACAGGTTTCGTATCTAATGCATCACCGTTATTCATAGTGGTAAAATGAGTAAATGTGTTAAGAATATTATGGATTACTTACCTTCCCAATACCTGAGCTCTTTCCACACATGCATTAAGCAGTTCAGTCATCAGTGTAAGGCCTATATTATTTCAGGTGAAAGGAAAAAGCAACTGTTTAAAAGGGTTAACTGTAGGATGTCATGTCTTTTTTCATATAATCTAGAATAGGGAACACTATCAATTATTACATCGATGCAAATAGGCAAAAATCAGGCCAGTCCTCAGCAAAGCAGTACACGGACAAGGGTTTTCCCTTCTTTATGGGATATAGGTATAACATAATACTCATAACCATAGGCATTAAAATGATGTTTTCTGTTCCTAAGGAATTGCTTGATACTAATTACTAAAATCATATATTAATATTGAAAACAGGCAAGAGCCTGAATAAAGAAACCAAGATATAGCATTACAGTGAGAATGAATGTGGAATGTTTATACTCATTCTTCCTTTTTTTCATGCATTCATTCATATATACATCTCCAAGTGCTGATGATAGCAGAGTAGCCAGTTCTAAAGTTTCCACGTGCAGGGGTGGTTTGGGGGAAGGGGAGGTTTGAGAACTAGACAAAGAGTGAGATCATAGGAAGATGCTCCTGGGGTTGTAAACAAAAGGCAATGTAAGGAGTTTGCATGCTTAGCAATGTCCTTAGCCCTGCAGACTTTTCTCTCTAATCTCATAGACATCTAAATGAATTAAAGTCATTTGTTTCATGAGTAATCAAGATTTCTACCCAGCAGGCATTGCTGCATGGACAGTAGCCATGCCAACTCCATCTTTGAGATATGCCCTGAACGGACCTGTTGCCACATTTATTACCTACACAAGGATCACATTAGGCGGCATCATCATCATCTCTCACCTGGACTATTGCAGGATTTACAAGTGGTTCTTCATTTCTCTCTCTAGCTCTCAGTTAGGCCCTTTTACCATTTAAATTATGACGTACCACTCCTCCACTTAAAACTCTCCAGTGACTTCTCTTCTCATTGAGCATAAAAATTTAAAAGCCTTTGCCTCGGCTTAAAAGTTTCTATATGATTCAATACTAGGTAACCTAGCTGAAGTTCCTTTCTACTTCTTTATTCATATATCACTGGACTTAAGCCACATTGGCCTCCTCGTGGCCTTCCTCAAAGATGCTGATGACGTGCTTGCCTCAGGGGATCTAAACTGGCTGTTTACCTGTAATACCTATTCTTCCCTCAGATACTTACGTCACTCACATTCTCACTCCATTATCTTCCTACCTCTGTTTAAATAACAGTTTTTCAAAGTGGCCATTTGTGACCACAGTACATGAAATAGGGTTTCCATCACACTATCCTGCTTTATTTTGTTTCAGCTTCAGCGGTTACCACCCCTTGATACATTTCACTTGTAATATAATTTTATTACCTTTTTTAACTTGCCTTTCCTGTATAGACTCTACGCTATATGAGAATAGGAATTTTGGGTGTTTTCTTTATGATTACATGCTTATGGCCAAGAAAAGTCATAGCACGTAGAAGACATATGAAAAATATGTTATGAATATAAATGTATGTAAAAGGAAGAAATGATAAGAGAGGCAAAGCTATCTGAAGTAATGGTGTTTAGGTTATCTTTTGCTACATAGAAAATGACACCAAAACTTGATGTTGTGAAGCCACAATCATTTTATTACCTCACAGATGTGTGTGTCAGAAATTCAAATAGGGTCAATGGTGTTTATAGAATTCTCTCAGTAGTGTTTCGCTGGTCTACTGAGGTGGCTTCCCTTCCACATCCGTTATCTTCACGGAGGGAGCTAGAATGCTGGGCTTCGTAGACTCTGTCAGCTGCAATACCTAGACATGGGCTATCCGGCATGACAATCTTTAAGTATTCAGACTTCATAAATGGTGGTTCCGGGCTCCAAATGCAAGTGCTCCAGGAAACAAGGAGGAAGCTCCATGGCCTTTTACAGGTTAGCTTCAGAATTCATACAACATCACTTCCCGCATACTATTTTGATGGAAGCTTCCCCAGTCAACCTAGATTCAAGGGAAGGGTACATACAGCCCACCTCTCAATGAACAGGGTGTCCATCTTGGCCATGTTTTTATTTTTTAATTGAGATATAATTAACAAATTATATTATTTTCAGGTGTACATCATAATGATTTGATATTTGTATGTACTGCAAAATGACCACCACAATAAATCTAGATAATGTTCATCACTACACATAGTTATGACTTTTCCCTTCTAATGATGACTTTTAAGATTTTAGAAGTATGTTAACTATAGTCACCAATGCTGTATACTACAACCTATGACTTTGTTATTTTATAGCTGGAAATTTGTACCTTTTGACAACTTTTACACATTTTGCTCACACCCCATCCTCACCTCTGGCAACAGCCAATATGTTCCCTATATCTATGAGCTCATGTTTTGTTTTGTTTATTTTCTAGATTCCACATATAAATGAGATTGTATAGTATTGTCTTTCTGTGTCTGACTTATTCACTCAGAATAATGCCCTTAAGGTTTATTCATCTGTGTCATTGCAAACGGCAATATTTTCTTCTTTCTGAGTGAATAATATTCCATTCTGTGTGTATATATAAAATATATACATTATATAATATAAATAATATATATTTATAAATGTAAATACCATTTATATTTATATTATATACAAATATATACAATATTCTCTGTGTGTGTGCATATATATATATACCTTTTTCTTTATCCATTTATCAGTTGACATATAACTTGTTGCCATGTCTTCGATGTTATAAATAATGCTTCAGTGAACATGAGGGTGGATTTTTTTTTGAGTTAGTGTTTTCATTTTCTTTGGATTAATACCCAGCAGTGAGATTGCTGGGTCATGTGGTAGTTTTATTTTTAAATTTCTGAGAAAACTTCACACAGTTTTCCAAAGTGGTTGCACCAATTTACAATCCCATCAACAATGCACAAAGCTCCCTTTCTCCACATCCTTGCCGACACTTTTTATCTCTTGTGTTTTTGATAACCATTCTAACAGGGGTGCAGAATATCTTATCATAGTTTGATCTGAATTTCCCTGATGATTAGTGGTGTTGAGCACCATTTCTGTACCTGTTGTACCTCTGTATGCCTTCCTTGGAAAAATGTCTATTCAGATCCTCTATTCACTTTTTAATCAGATTGTTTATTTTTTTTTTTGTCATTGAGTTATATGAGTTCCTTATGTCTTTTGGATATTAGTCCCTTAGCAGATATATGGTTAGCAAATATTTTCTTTCATTCAGTAGGTTACCTTTTC
Organism: Desmodus rotundus; assembly: GCF_022682495.2. Taxonomy (NCBI): domain Eukaryota; kingdom Metazoa; phylum Chordata; class Mammalia; order Chiroptera; family Phyllostomidae; genus Desmodus; species Desmodus rotundus. The sequence goes on from NC_071400.1 coordinate 79,709,275, forward strand.
ATTTTGTTGATAGGTTGGGTTTTGTTTATTTTTTTCCATGCAGAATCTTTTTAATTTGATGTAAATCCACTTGTTTATTTTTGCTTTTGTTTCCTTTGTTTTTGGTGTCAAATCCAAAAACTCATCACCAAGACCAATGTCAGGAACTACTCATCTATGTTTTCTTCTAGGAATTTTATGGTTTCAGGCCCCATGTTCAAGTCTTTGTTCCATTTTGACTTAATATTTTTGTAGGGTGGAAGATAGTGGTCCAGTTTCATTCATTTGCATGTGGCTGTCCAATTTTCCCAACACTATTTATTGAAGAGACTGTCCCTCCCCCCAAGATTGTATATTCTTGGCTTCTATGTTGTAAATTAACTGACCATATATGTGTGGGTTTATGTAAGGGCTCTGTATTCTATTCCATTGGTCTATGTGTCTGTTTTTATGCCCATACCATACTGTTTTGATGACTATAGCTTTGAGATGTACTTTGTAATCAGAGAGTGTGCTGCTGCCACCTTTGTTCTTCTTCCTTAAGATTCCTTTGGGTCTTTCAGGTATTTTTGGTGGTTCCATACAAATTTTAGGACTTTCATTCTATTTCTATGAAAAATCCCATTGGAATTTTGATAGAGATTATACTGAATTCTGGGCAAGTTTTAAAACCCTCACAGATGGCTTTTGTCAAGTGTTTTTGATTACGAGCTGTTTTTGTCACCCACGGTCTCATGAGATTGAGTTGATCCAAAGTGGATAAAATAAGTGGTGAGAAATGTACAAAGAATTATTGGCCCTTCAGTTCTGATGTGCTGCCTTCATCTTGCACTTTACATTTCCTGTGAGCCAAGCCATATTACATTTGCAAAGGATAAACTGACCTGCCTAATTATCTCATAAGGTAAACTGATCTGGGCCAGGTCAAAAGTGTGGAGTGAGATTTGAAAAGGTTGTTGGATAGAAAGCCTTACTTTGGTTTCTAAGCCTAGGGCATATGTTCCCATGCAAATTACTAGAGAATTGCTACGTTGGTTACAGAGTTTTTGTCTTGCTATTAATAAAGCAGTGCATTTTTAAACTTAGTATTGTATTTATTTTCATCACCATCATTATCATCACTATTGGTAGGCATTCATTTGCCAGGAACTGTCAGAGGGAAGGTCAGTGCTAAGATTTGCCCAGCAAAGTCCCAGCGAAACTTTAACAAGAAGTCAGAGTACTATGAAAAAACACAAAATATACTATTACTTTACTCTGGACATGATATTATCAATTAAACCTTGTTTAATATGAAACCATCAAGATTTTTCCTATTATAATATGGTTTTAATAAATAATGATATGTGATGATCAAAATACTTTGTATATTTAAATACCATAATATTGTTGTGATTGAAGTATATTAAATATTGAATATAATAATGTATACGAAATCATGATTTTTTAAATGAAATAATGTCTGACTAACAATTATCAAAATATGAAAAAAAAATTGAATTAGATGTACCTTCTGCTTCCAGTTTTGCTACTGAATTGGTAGCCTTTAACTCATTTTATTTCTCTATCAAATTTTGCCTTCTTAAATGAAAACAATAATCTCTAGGGTCGTACTCCCCAGGCAACGTGGCACTGTGCCATGGGCATACGGCAGTTCAATAAAAACTCCACAGTGTGAATGATGTTAAGATTTCTTGAACAAAATCACTAATGATGAATTTTTATTGTCCATACTACCTTCAGGAAGATAGTTAATATTTAATAGTCAGTATTGTTTTTTTTCATATAAAGATAAACCTGTTATTTTCCATTCTTGAAAAAGCAATAATTGAACTTCAGTTTTCAAAATACTCATTTTTTCCACGTGAAAACATAAAATGAACAAGGCTGTTATCTATTTCACGTAAAGTCTTTTTATCTGTATATGCACTTTATTCAACCTTTACTACTATTTGATGATTTTCACTGAGAATTAATGGTGTGAATTCTATTATTGAACACCTGTATACATGGCATATCAAGACCTCAGCAGACTGGATGCAGTAAAAAATTAGACTTCCATTATACATACAAATAGATTTATTTTTCATCTTAGGACAAGTTAATGTAGACTTCTCTCTCCCCACCTCTGTTATGGGTTGAATTTTTTCCCCTCAAAAAGATACATTTAAGTCCTAATCCCCAGTAGTTGTGAACGGGAATTTATTTGGAAATGAGGTCTTTGCAGATGTCGTGGAGTTAACAGGCAGCCATATTCAGTTAGGTTGGGCCCTCTTCCAATGACTGGTGTCTTATAAGAATAGGGAAATTTAGACACAGAAACATGCAGAGAGAACAGCGTGTGACAATGGAGGCAGAGATTGAAGAGATGCAGCTGCACGCCAAGGGACACCAAGGGACACCAAGGATTTCTGGCAGTCACCAGAAGCCGGAAGAGGGCAAGGGAGGATTCTTCCTACAGGTCTCAAAGGGAGCATAGCTTTGTTAACCCTTGATTTCAGACTTTGTTAACCCTTGATCACAGATTTGAGAGCTGTGAGAGGATAAACTTTTGTTGTTTTAAGTCACCTATTTTTTTGATCATTGCCACGGCAGCCCTAGGATACTAATATACTCACTCTCCCAATTACCCTCTAGCTAATTCTGGTCCACCACACCCCTGCATTGCTACTGCTGTCTTGTATTACATTGTTGCTGTCTGAGTAGTCATCCTTCCTAGATGGCTGTGGCTGCTAATACCGTGTCTGATCATCGACAGCCTATATCGTTAATATGTACAGTTTGCTGCTGTGTGAGGTGAGGATTCTGTCCCTAAGTCCTTCTAGCAATCCAATTCATTCTCAGCTCCTGGTCTCCAAAAAAGGAATCACTCAAACAAGCACACATGGAACACGGGAACAAGCGCCGATTCCCATCCAGTGAACTTGAAATCCTTGCAGAGCCAAGGACCATTTCTCAAAAGGAAGCACCATCACCGCCTGTACAACTTCGGAAAAACCACAGCATTCATTGCATCCCTGTCTGTTTCTTAAGAGGGTGTGGGTTTTGCATTTGTGAAATTAAAAAACCTTTCAGATGTTTACATTTTTCCCCAAACAATGGAACAATCAGCCTTCCATGCCTCCCTCTGTGACTCTGAGAATACAGTGCAGGTTTGAAGTGGCAGTTTTTCATATTCTAATAAAAAAGGTTTACGAAAACAGTACCACAACCTCCCTACCGCAGAATTTCATGTCCTGGTGGCATAGAGATATTATCCCAGCTTGCTGTAATCTAAGATAATGTTTAGGTTAACATCTAGGTCTAACATGTGCATTTTATTCAACAGAAGTTATAGATATTCTTTAATCGCCAAGGATAAAGACTTGGTGGTCTATTTATGTAAGATCTTCTGCATTTGCTGGCGTAGCTAATCATGGTCTCTTTGCTGTACCTGGCCCCATGGATGGGGGATCCAGGTACTTGCAGATAAGATGTAATATGTCCTACCGGGGCAGATGACTTAATGTCCTGCTGGGGTGCTGTCCCTTCGTATCAGCTCCTCCTGACACTCACCTTTACACACTACTATTTTTAAACCGTCTTGAATAACTCTTACAGTGTACAACATACACGGAAGGACACCTACATGACTAATACTCACTCAACCCTCTGATAGCACAGGATTGGAATCAGTATTTGATTTTCCTGATCAATTACCCTTCAGAGAGTTAGAAATAGAATTTTTAAAACGTGGATAAAGATTTAAATGATTTCCGGAGTCAAGATATAATAGATAAAACAGCATGACTCACACAGCTTCAAATTCGAAGTTGAAGAGAAAATCGTTTGCCCTGGCTGGTGTTTCTCAGTGGACTGAGCGCTGGCCTGATAACTGAAAGGTTGGCGGTTCAATTCCTGGTAGGGCCACATGCCTGGGCTGTGGGCTAGGTCCCTGGTCAATGTTTCTCTCACACACTGATGTTTCTGTCCCTCTGTGTCTCCCTCCCTTCCTCTTTCTCTAGAAATAAATAAATAGAATCTTGAAAAAAATGTCTTTCAAAATTTCTTTGCAGCCTGGCAAGAAAGATCCTGAGCTGAGGCTGTTTGAACAGCGGTCACACATCTATTTAGGTGTCAACATAAATATTAGCAACATAAATAATATGCATACTCGCCAGAATATTTACATATTGGTAAAATAAAACAATGAGAAGTTTTCTTATTTTTATATCAATATTTGTTGTGTGGAGTTTATAAAAATTTACCCAACATCTTCTTTGCGGATGGCATCCATTGCTGAATAGGATGGTTTTCCACCTTATGAGGTGAAGTGCATTGGAAATTAAGTTTAGCAGTTTGGAGCCAGTATTTACTTTAAAATGAAATAAGACGGGGTATAATACAACGGGGAGCATTAGCATGCCTTATAAAGAAAAGGGTCATTATTGCTTCATGGGACTTTTAATTCAATTTTATACATATGTATATAGATTTGTGTGCTGTATTGTGAATGACATACTGTAAAAATGTATCTCCCATAGTGGGCTATAGTCAGAAATATTTGAAAGTAACTGCAAGTCCATAGTAGTACCTTGAAATATCCCAAAGGGTATTATGACAATGAGGTGTTTATACAAAATCAAACTCGTTTATTAGAACACCCATTGATTTCTCCTTTAATTAGGAGCAATTTTCTGAATTAAAATACTACCAGATTTTTTAAAGTTCATAACCACATCAATACAATAAAAATAAAATTGCATTGCTTATTTTTGTACTTACCATACTAGGCTAATTGTGTGTGTTAAATTTAGTAAGATTTTCCATTGAAAGTACAATTATTTGTTTAGATGTTTTGCATTTTAAGCACTCAACTATTAGTGAAATAGTAAGAGTTTCCTACTTAAATTTGGAGGGTATAAAGATTTCTTTGGATAATAGCGTTACAAATTCTGTGCTTTAACTGTGATATAATCCTTTATAATATCTAGGAAAAACTTGGAACTGAGAACCATAACATAGGACTCTTACCTTATTTAATCCAGTACATAAAATAACCTCAAAAGGATATTACATCTCTTCTTGGAATAGCACCATGATCTTTTTACTCCCAGAATTGCTGGAAGCATACATTTCAGAGATTTCTCAAATGCCTGTGAATTCTAAACTTAAAAGAAGGACCAATCGAGAATTGTGATTAGAACTGCTTTGAACCCAAATAAGTCTAAGACACTTACATTAGGCTGATGAGTTGATGTAGTTGTTTTCACTACGATACCTGAAGCTTATTAATGAATAAACTTCCCTGTCTTTTAAAAGTGCAAAATCAGATCATGGCAACATCCTTTTCTTGGCTTCTCCACCCCTTTCCTAAATTTAAAAGCCTTCAGTTGCTTTCCAGTGCTCATAGGATCAAGACTAACTTCCAGGGTTTGGGGCTTTGGCCACATTTGGTTGGCTCTTGAATACCTCTCTGGCCACATACCTCTCCATCTCAAGTCTTACCTCATTCCCTCCTCTCTGCTACACTGGCCTCCTTTTATTCTTTCTTACAGCCGGGGGCCAGGCCATGTGCCATGCTCTTTCCCATTCTCCAGCCAGAGAGCCATCCTGTCTATTATTCCCAAAACTTGGAACACTTATCCGTCCCTCCGTCCGTCCATCCATCCATCCATCCATCCAACCATCCTTTCAACAGTTTATTATCCATACCTTTTATTACCTAAAGGAATACCTATTACCTTTATTATCCTTATGGAGCTTACATTTTATCACAGGTCAAGGGAGACAGAAACTAATGTGATTAAATAAAATGTGTAGTATGTCAGAGGCTGTAAGTTTTATGGAGGAACATAAGAGAGGCAAGAGTGATGGGGCCTGTCGGGCAGTTACGATGGTGAGGGGTGATAGTAATTTTAAATAGGTCACAGACAATATCAATGAGAGAGTGAGCAAACATCTAGAAGGAGACCAGGGACAAGGCCGTGATGTTCTGTAAGTGGAAGTGTCGTCCAGGAAGGTAAAATAGCAAGTGCAAAACTCCTAAGGTTGGTATGGGCTGAGAGTGTTTCAAAAACAGCAAAAATGAGTGCGTTGAGTGAGTAATAACGAGAGTAGTTTGAGATTAGGTTAGAGAGAAAGGGAGAAGGCAAGAGTGGAATATGTGGCTCTTACAGGCCATGTACAGGTGTACACTTTACTTTTATTTAAAATGAAATAAATAGGAGGCCGTTAAATATTTGAATAGGGAAGTATTTTGTGTGCCTTATTCTTTTTTATCTATTTATTTTTTATTTTTACTTATTTATTTATTTATTTATTTTATTGTTGTTCATGTACAGCTGTCTGCATTTTGCCCCCACCATGCCACCCCCACCCCAGCCAGCCCCACCCCACCTCCCTCAATCCTTCCCCCTTTTGGCTTTGTCCATGGGTCCTTTATACACGTTCCTTGATGGCCCTTCCCCTATTTTCCCCCATTATCCCCCTCTCCCTCTCCCCCCTGGTTACTGTCAGTTTGTTCTTTATTTCAATGTCTTTGGTTACATTTTGCCTGCCTTATTCTTAATTAACTAATTAGTCGATTAAAGTTTATGGTCTATAGATTACACGCCGCTGGTGTTCTGAGAATAGACTGCAGCGAGGCTAAAAGATGACGCGGGGAGGCTGCTCAATACCTTCAAACTTTTTTAATGGATGTGCATTAAAAAATTTTCTCAATGAGAAAATATTTTCATTGAGACTCATGAGACTCACCATATACAGGTAGACATATATGTATATGTGTGCATATATATGTATATGTAAACGGAAATAAATTTTTACCAAAGAATATTTACTCTTTCATGTGTTATGCAGTTCAGTCTTTTCTAGTTGATTATTTCCTTTGACTGCTTTACTGCTCTTAACAAGACACTACTAAATACAGGGCCCGGCAGCAGGAAGGCCTGCTTGAGTGTGGTTGGTAAGGTAATAATATGGGTGTGATAATTTATAGTTTTAATTTGAACACTCTACCTAAAATGTCCTATGGTGTGCTTGAGCGTGATATTGTTATGTTACAGAATGACATGCGTATGATTTTGGAATAAAAGATTTTGTAATAAAAAGGGGCATTATTTGTGCTGGACCCTGTACATTAATTTTATGACTTATTAATGAGTCAGAACCCAAAAAACTTATAGGAGGATATGACACAAAGTAGGAGAGGGATGGTGACAGCTTGAATCAGAGAAGCAGCTTCGGAGCCGGGGAGATGTAGTTACATTGTAGATATATTTTAAAGCTAAGGTGTGAGAGAAAGTGAGGATAAGTGAATGACATCAAATCTTGTGGCCTGAGAAACTGGGATATCGGTGTGGCTGTTCACAGAGATGGAGAAGGCACTTGGGAGAGCAGATCTGGTGGAAGTAGGTAGGAGAGATGAAGGGCCATGTTTTGGAATTTCGACACTGAAATGTGTATTTTATATTCAGAGGGGGACCATGAGTTGGCCATTGGGTCAATAGGAAAAAACTACAAAACAGAGATACTTCAGTTTTTCACTCTCATTTACAGAGCTCAGCTGAATCATTTCTTCTTTAAAGAAGCCCTCCCTACCGTCCATGGAGAATTCAGGAGCTGCCATTATAGGAATTGAAGCAACATGCATCTCACCTTGACACAGCCGAAGGCTTACATGTATGTGTGGTTATTTGATCAATGCCTTTCCACCTCCCCCCAAGGCCTGAGCATTCCATTAGGACGGGAATATTTACTCACCACAGGATTCTTAGCACTTAGCACAGTGCCTAGCATATATTAAACGAATATATCATATATACATCATATATCACACATGCATATCATATATACCATATATAATCACATACATCATATATCTGATATATACATATATCATGTGTGTGTGTGTGTGTGTGTGTATGCCTCTTATTGCACCCATACAACTAACCACACATCAAATGAAGCAAAGCAGGCTGGAATGAGAGATTGGAAAAATTAGCCTCATTCTCACTATGGGAAATTATCTGTCTTTTTCTGGTGATTTCGGTCATTGCAAGGCAAAGCCCATAATATTGGAGGGTGGAATCTTTTATGAGGCCTGCCTGTAGCTGGAACAGAGTGAGGGAAGGGAATGGTAGAAAATAGGCTCAAAGAAACAGGACTCCAATCCAAGTGCAATGAGAAGCCATTGGAAGAATTAAGAGTGAAGGTGATGCAGTCTGCTAAATCCTTTTACAATACTGCTCTGGTTTTTGTCTGAGACAGGTGTGCAGCGGAGCGAGCGCAGAGGCACACAGAGCAACCCTGAAGCCAACTGCGGTGATCCGGTGGTAGAAGACGGTGACTGAGAGTAAGCTGAGGGAGGTCCTGGAAACTCACAGCATGAGACAGTTGAGGGTGAAGCTCACAGGATTTGATAAGAGTCTGTTGTGGCAGGTGACCGGAGGATTGATACGTGGTGTTGCAGAAAAATAGATGACAGCTAGGTTTTTTAGGCCTAAGCAACTTGGTAAGCGATGGAGCAATTAACTGAGATGGGCGAAGAGCAAATTATTTGGTGGGAAAGTGGGGGCAGTCAAGATCTTGAAATGGCTTTTAGATATCTAAATGGACAAATGGTATAGGCAGTTCATCACAAGTCTAGATTTCGGAGGAAATGTTAGAGTTGGGAAATCAATGTTGGGAAGCACAGGACTGTGTAAGATGTCTGCGTATTTGCAGAAGACACTTTCCCGGTGTCTGAAAGACTTAACTTCTTGTCACACATCAAAGTTGTTCAATTTGAGATCTTGTATAGAGAGACAATTTGAATACAAACCCAAATATATGTTTGCAATGGAGAGGAATTTATGTGAACTTATGTGATTACGTAAACTCTCCTACTCAATATTTGTCATGTATAGAATCTGTCTCTATTGCATCTTTTTAAACCATTCAGAGGGCACTTATTAACTATTTATGTGTATGCCTTATACGTCCTGTGTATTGTAAGTTATATAGAGGCATAACCTAAATGACAAGTGCTTATATTTGTAGCATTTCACAGCGACCAACCTACTCTCACATACATTATTTCATGAGCCCTCACATTTCTTGTGCATATTCTACTTTACCCATTGTTCTGGTAATATTTTGCTACAGAACAGGTCTGCTACATTTGTAATTATTGTATAATGTTTTTCTCTCTATGTGTATTTACCTAATTTTTCCAATCAAATGAACTGCATCAAGACCCTTCTGTAAATGTCACACACGAACTGTTCAAGTGTCAGTATTGTAATCCACAAGGAAATGGTCCATCAGGATCACACAAGGCTACAGTCAAAGGGGAATTGAGGTTTTAGGGGCTGCAGGAGAATGACTTATAGGTAATGGGACATGATCTTGAGGAGCTGAGAAACTATTTGAAGACACCCGCTCACTTTCTACTGGAAAACCTCTGGACCTGTCCCGTGTAGTATACGGGAGTGTGTTGGGTTTACATGAGCCACCACAAATGGTGTTTCTGGTATAGAGCCTTGTAAAGGCTTGTGAGAGCCTCTACCTCTGGACTCAGAGTTATGGTAACAACCAGGATGAGGAAGATTATTGTAAATACAAGAATCGACCTAGGAAACATCCTGAGCAGCAGGGGACATTGGAACATATTCAGAGAGTGAACAGAAAAGTCTTTTCTAATCTTTCATCTCTAGTGTCGAGAGATTTTCAGCGTGAAAGCAACATTCTCTCTTCTTTCTTATTTTTGAAGTATATTTCATTGATTATGCTATTACAGTTGTCCTTTTTTTCTCCCCTTTCTCCCCCTTATTCCCCTCCACCTGGTACCTCCATTCCCTCCAGCATTCCACCCCTCCCCCCACTTAGGGAGAGAATCTTAAAAGCAGCAAGAGAAAAGGAGTTACCCACAAAACATTCTCTCTTCTAAAACACTCCCACTCTATGGAGATACCAGAAGAGAATGCTTAAATTTAGATCATTCTAGTAACAAAAATTTCAAAGAAATCACCCCCCCCCCGCCACAAATGATCTGAAAGAATGGGAAAGTGTAGCGATTCAGATCACCCTTGATTGTGTAGAAAATATTTCTTAAAAATCTTTCAGAGTCCATGACAGAAATCTAAAAACATCAACTTAATTTCCAGTCTCTTAGGGGAAAAATAATCTTTGCTTCCCTAAAATACACTTATTTCAAACTGTGTTTTCTAAAATATCTGCGTTAAGAAAAAACCCCACTGATCACCATGCAGATTCCTGAAAGTTCTCTCTCGCAATCGGTGGTACCGCTACATAGAAGTAATGATAGTGCATGAAACATACATCTAAATACGTGTCAGCATTATCTGCTAAAAGAAACTCCATGAAACTCCATGCAATGCCTCTTTTTAGTATACTAGAGATGTGCCATATTGGATAGCTTCTAGGATGCCACGATCTAGTCAGAATTAAAGCGGCAGAGTTTCAGTTCATCATACTACGTTATATTCTAGTTGGGCAGTTCCAAGAATAAATGACTGCAGCTGATAATCTGAAACCCCTTGACATGATATTATTTGTATGTCTTATTTTTCTAGTGGCACTTACTTTCTGGTGTAGAGTAAATGAAAGTTGAGCAGGAAGTTGTTCATGGAATGCCTGTACTTGAAAGGATGCCCTTAGTGAAGAGCATCTGCAATGTAAGCAGCGCCGTACAAATAACCGACTTTTCCAAAGAGCAGCGGTCTAGCCTCTCTAATCTCAAAGCTTTTTGCCGAAGAAAGTGCTAAGAAGTTTATCTTTTCTATTTGTTGAAATAAATACAATGGTAAAATTGGAGATAAGAAAGATTGTAATTGTTTCTTTTTTGTTGTTTGAACAGCCACACAGGAGAGTTTCCAGGCAGACTTCAAACTAACTTTTGAAGATGTTTGTAATAGAATAAAATATGAGCAACATTTTTTGCTACCTGCTCTTTCCGTCTTTCAAAGCTTCACCTTTTCAGAGGTTCACAAAATCTTGTTTCATTTTTCAAATATACATAGTTTCCCTTTTGGGGATTCATACATCTGTTCTTCTATGGTTGCTTATACAAGCAGTATATACAGTCACATAGAGTTTATTTTTTCAATGTGATATTGTAAACGTTACCCTACAATTTGCTTGTTCCATGTAAAATACTTCACAGGCATATTTGAATGCATTTACATGCAATTTTATCCCATGCTTATTTTTTTAAATGGAATTTCATCTGGAAATATATGTAAAGTAAAATATATGAATCATAAGTGCACAGCTTAGTCCATTTTTACAAAATGAATGACAGGTATATTTATCATCCAAAACAAGGTTACAAGCGTTATAAGAACTTCAGAAGCTTCCTTGTTGCCAGGTCCCAATCATGGGTTTCTTGTAAAAAGACTCAGTTTTATTTTTTATCACCATGAACTGTTTTTACCTTCTTTTAACCCTTATATAAATAAAATCACAGAATATGTACTTGTAGGGTTTGGTTTCTTGCACTCAAATTTTGTCTGGAGAATACATGTAATTTTTTGGAATGTGGCAGTATCCACTCACTTTCATTTCCGTATAGCATTCATTTCGATGCATGTGGTCATATATTTTTATCAATTTTATTGTCGATGGACATGAAGGGTTTTTGTACTTTAGCTATTATGGGAAATGCTGCAATTTTTGTTCCTGTCTTTGATGCAGGAAGTTTTGTCGTTGTTCTTGGGGATGCACCTAAAGGTGGAATCTGTGTGTCCTGCAGGATGCATAATTTTTGGTTTAGTATATTCTGCCAATAGTTTTTCAAAACAGTTTTATAGATTTTCACTCCCATAAGTAATGAGTAAGACTTACAATCACTCCACATTTTTGTCAATATTGAGTATTTTCAGTTTTGTTTTATTTTGATAGTTGCCATTACAATGCATGTGTAGCTGTTTTGCTCTATGGATTAAGTTTAATATCTTAATGCTTTTGAAATGTTTATCATCTTTTCATATTTTCATCGGCTATTTGAATATCCACTTTGGTGAAATATTTATTCAAAGTTTCATTCATTTTGTTCAAATTGGGTTTCTTTTTCATTGATTTGTATTGATTAGTAATCAGTACTTTATTCGGGGGACTACTAGCTTTTTATTTTTGTTTATTTTATTTTATAGAGAGGGGAAGGGAGAGAGAAAGAGGGAAACATCAATGCGTGGTTGCCTCTCATGCGCCCCCTACTGGAGATCTGGCCTGCAACCCAGGCATGTGCCGTACACTGGGAATCAAACCAGTGACCCTTTGGAGCCACACCAGCTAGAGCGTAGCCTTTTATTTTTACATACATACACATGTCAACATATCATTTCCTAGTCTGTGTTGTCATTCTTCAGTCTCTTACTGAGGTCCACTGTTGAATAGAATTTCTTGTTTTAATAAATATGCCAGCCTTTTAAATTTAAGCTTAGTGCTTTTACATCCTATTTGAAAAAAAATGACCATCCCAAGTTTATGAAGCTATTCTCCAATGTTACAAATCGTATTCTTTTTAAAAAGGAGCTGCATAATATCTATCCCATAGTTTGGTTTAATATCATTGCTTCAAATAGTTTCCAACTGAAAGATATTTAGGTTGTTTTCAATGGATGAGTTCTTCTAAGTAAGGCTTTAATAAAAAAAAAAAACTTCACATATATCCTTATATACAGGTGATTTTATTTCTGTAGGCTAGATTCTTGAGGAGGGATTGATGGGCAACAGATGTACATTTTAATAACTATTCTCAGGTAATTTTCTTAAAATCTATCAATTCTTCCACACTAGGGAATATGATGGCCTTTTTTCTCACTTTTCCAGCGCCGAATCGTTTTTTAAAATTTATTCTTTCTTCTATCTGATGGGCAAGAAATATTACCTTCTTTTGCCTTTTAATCACTGTGAGAAATTTGGTGCCATTTCATAAGTCTATTGGCTGCAAGTCCTCTTTTGTGGATTTTCTGTTCAGGTTACGTATCCGTTTTTTTCTTATTGGATTGTGCTTTTAAAATCAATTTTATAGAATTTTATTAGACATTAAGCCCTTGTCTGTTGTTCTCTCAGTGTACTGTCTTTTCACTTTATTATAATGTCTTTGGCTTTATAGAAATTTTGACTTTTTATGTAGTCGAAAGTGACAATTTTCTCTTTAGAGTCATCTGGGTTTAGTGTTTGGTGGAAGAATGTCCCCATAACTTAAACTGTTATAGATTGAGCTTTTTTGAGGGTTTTATATTGTATATATGGATCTTTCATCTGTCTGGAATTTATTTTTTATATAGTTTATGTTACGGGAGTCCAACTTTATGAAAACATCATTATATATTCCATATTTTACTGAAAGAATGAAATGTGATATTCAGTGTATTCTTTTTGTCCATCCCTGTCCCTGTCCCATACTGATCTCATTACAGTCGCATGGTTAATATAATATACAGTCTGATTACAACTTTTGTCATTTAAAAACACATGGCTGGACAATTCTCACACTTTTATTCTTTTCTGAAATAGGAGCTGTGCTATATCTCTGAATATTTCCTCCTCGATGAACTTCTTAGAAAGAAAATACCTAAAAAGATCCCAGACTTGGGAAACCTCAGAGGTCTGCCTGCAAACAACTACACAGACAGATTCTCAGTAGCCACGACTCCTTGGGCTGAAGAGTCGCTCTATGTTTAATCTACTGGCATTCTGGAGCTCAGCCTAACTGCTACATTTTTGTCAAAATAAATTATCTGCTAAATACAAAATGTCCTGGCACTGGGACACAGGGAGGAAAAATAATCTGTTTTTAATCTGAGCATTATAATGGGAATGGAAGAGGGTTCCTGATAAAATTGCCTCGATGAAGGCACTCAGTTGAGTGTTTGGAAGGCCTTTCATCACAACGTGTTTCAGACCAGATTGCCGATTGGAATCCCCTGGAAGCTCTGTACGTGACGACGCCAAGGTGAGAGCCCAGACAATCCACCGTTGCCTCCGAGGATGGAAACCAGGCATTAGGGTTTTGTACAGCTCCCTGGATGATTCCACTGTCTAGCAATGGTGGAGAACCAGTGTTTCTTAGAAGAGGATAAAAATCTACTCTGAGTGGAAATGGAAAACCAAAAATGAAATTCCTTAGCTGTTGCTAGGCCCCTTGCCAAGCTCTTCTTGTAAAGTAAATTTTTCATTGGTAGGTGGTGGAGAGGGTTTAGCGTGACGGGGCTACTGCAGGGAGAAGTGCAGGATGAATTGCTTGCGCCTAGGATTGGGGTGGGGCAGGGGAGTAAGGATGCTAACCAAATGAAAGGCACTCCAATAGTTTTTAGAAAATAAAGTCATATGAGCTGTTTATAGCCCAATCTAATTCTAGCCTCAGTGGTGGGAGGAAGAGATGGAAGGAGGCAGGCAGAGTGAATATACACACTGAAGGAAGAAGGGTGGGTAGCTTTGGCGGAAGCTCCTAAGAAATGATTCTCCTTGGCCTATGTTCCCCATTCCTGGTCAGTGCATTCAAGTCAGGATACAACGGGTGGGGTACACACGTGTAAGTGACCCAGATAGCTAAAGCGAGTGGCCCTTCTCCTCAGTGTAGTCCTCTTATAAGTGGCAATGCTAAATCATTCATGACCTCATGTGCTGCTTTTGGCAAGCGGCTCTCTAATTGCTCCTGTTTTCGCATCGATTCTGCGCAGCGTGGAAACGCGAGTCTCCAACTTGCTTGTGGATTTATTGACCACTGACTGGGTCCCTCCTCAGCTTTCACCTTCCAGGCCTCGCCCACTCTATTTTGGAGTCGGGAGCTGGGAGCAGCACCTGTTTCCTCCTCTTCAAGGATGGGCTGGGCGTTTTGACGCGCCCCTTCCAACCAACGCAGGTGTCCTCGGTGTTTCTCCGTTTGCCTGCTCACGGTCCCCCCACCCCCTTCCCCCGCCCACGCCTCCCTATTTCGGTGGCAGAGGGCCTGAGTACGCGATAAATACGCCCTCAGGAGACAGATCCCTCAAACAGCTACCTGCTTTGGAGAGCGTCTGGCGGACAGCGCGGACCCACCTGCCTCCCAAAGTTTAGGGCGCAGGGCAGCGTCGCTATGGCTCAGCTGGGGGGCCCGGCCCAGGCCCGGGAAGATGCTGCTGGGGACGGATTCACCGACGTCATCAAGAGCCGCGCTGGTAGGACCTCGTTTTCTTGCTTTTTAGTGTGGGGGTGTATTGCCTACCCGCTAGTCTTCGGAGGAGGCTGAGCTCTGGAAGTTAGCGCGTGGTTTCTGAAAGTTGTGGCGCTGAGCAGAGGCGCAGCGGGGGACTGTCACCGCAGCCCTGCGCGTGGGGAGGGCGGGGAACCACGCAGGGCGCGTCCGAGGCAGGAGGGAGTGCGGCTCTCCGGGAAAGCAGAAACTCAAGTTTTCCTTTCGGGCTTAATAGATTATTGCGATTTTTGGTTTTTCAGAAAGCCACGGAATGTCGGTTTTATTGTAGGATGGTCATTTGTTTTAAAAAATTAAATGTAAAGGAATAACCAGACCGATTCAAAACACGTTTTCGTAGCCTTTGAGGATGGACCAATTGGGGGTGGGGCAGGAGGAGGCATGCCTGCTTAGGGAGTGGCCAAGTACAGAGTTAAGATATCCGAGAAGTTTCACCTCCCTTTCTGTGCTGAAGGAAAATGAGTGTGTGTAGGTGTGTAGGGCGGGGGGGCGGTTATGAAGGCTTCCATGCCAGGAGCAAAACGATCAGTTGAAAAGCAGTAAAACAGCAGCATTCAAAAGTGCAAGGCTTCTGCTGCGCTTCTGTAGCGCGCTCCCCCGCCCCCATGTGTAAATTTCATTTGTAATGAATCTTCTGGTGTCGGTAGTCTGGCCTACATATGCAAACGCTTGTAAACCGGCATAGGTATTTAAAGCTGGAAATGGAAACAGCTGTTAAGTTTTCCCAAAGGAAGAGTTTTCAGCTGCTTGAATCCACTCCTCTCGCCCTTGGAAATGAACCAAATTGTGGACAGCAAAATAACAGCATTCCAGGTTTCTTTACATACGTTGCTGAATGCTGAAGAGAACAGAGGTAAAGTCGCCGGCCAAGTGTTTGCCTGGAGGGAGGTTAAAGGAACTATCGCAGTAGAAAAGACAAAACGAGTAAGAAACACAGGAGTTGGGGAAGCTACAGATCAGGAAAGAGTTCAGAAGACGGTGGAGAACGATCTCCCTTCACGAATGGTATACGTTGTTAATGATGCCTAGAAGTCAAAAACCAAGGGGTACCTCTGGCAATGCCTGGGAGCAATATTTATTTCCAATTTTAAAACCACACTTACCTTCTTTTTCTCATCCCATTAATAACCGAACATGGTTTCAGCTTTTAAAGATAAACTTTTAAAAATGGAGTGCCCTTATTCAGCAGTTAGGATAATAGAATTGGCTTTAAGTAGTTACCCTCAAATAACTTAAAAAATACATTAGGTAGTTTCATGCATTGTTTTAAAATTGCTATTGTCTCTACATTTTGTCACACGGTACTGACAGTGATCTTTTAGCTATAATCATCTGAAATATGCAGAAAATATGAAACCTGTTAGAAAGTATTATTTTGGAAAGTGTGTTAATTTGAGGGTTGATTCTACAAAGTAATTCTGCTTACCATTGAGCTATGTCTACGCTTGTCAGTGTGTGAGAGGAGAAAAGGTTCTGTAAAATTCTTCTCAAAACTAGAGTCATGGGGCTTCAGGTGTTTTCTGGAAATGGCTACTTTAACTCCATCCCTAAAGAAAATTCAATCTACCTTTGTATAACTTTGGATGCTGTATTAGATGTTAAGTTGAGAATCACCTTTCAAAATTCAGTGATTTAATTGTGTGTGTGTGTGTGTGTGTGTGTGTGTGTTATATTTGTGAAATTAAGCTAAGAAGTTGACATGGGCTGAGTGATAATTCCAACAGGTTATGAATTTTCAAAGTCTACCTTTATCTTTTTGATTGGTTCTTCCCTTTGAGGGTTTAGAGGCTATTAGAGAAACTAAAATTCAATGTGCTTGGAATATTTCGGTTTCTGTACCTTTATGAAACCAGGGATTGTGTTTTGTATTATCTTCTAGGTTTTGATTTTGCTGCAATTCTGAAGCAGAAGGGGTGGTTGCTATTAATAAATGCTTTTTGTAGCCAATTGCTATGGGACACAAAAAATAATGTGGGTGGAGCTAACAGCGATGCCAAAAAAAAGCAAGCTAACAAGTTGTTACATCGGCAATTCTTATTTTTCTTCCCCCTTTCTCTCTCATGTATTAGTTTATCTGTAGACCTAGTTAAATGGGAAGAGGGTTTTAGATATGTTATTACTATGTTTCAAAGGACATAAAAATAAAGTTTACATAAGAGGCTAATTCTATTTTTAGTGGCATTATTGGAGATAGTTTCATATACTGCACTCAACAGAACTTCCTTTTAAAAATTGTGGACATGGCATGGTGATTCTGACCTACAAGTTCCTGTAGAATGATTTTATGGGATGGTCTTGGTTTATCATTTGATGAGAAGTCGCAACAATGTGGAACTTCTAGTATCATTTATTTTTTCTCCTCACAGCTGCATACTCTTAACTCATTTTGCAAGGGGCAATACACGTACGTGGTTACGGTTTAACGTACAGGACTTCAATAATCTTTATGTAGACACCACACTGAGAGAACGCTTAGGCCTTGGGTGAAAAACTAATACACAATAACCCAAACCGGAACTTTTCAGTCTTTCAGATGTAAATTTCAGATATCTTAAAGGCAAAATGTCTGCATTTCAAAGCATCTCAGTACAGTGTGTTTACAACTCTTTTCTTCTTTGGGTACCGCAAATACACACACTTGATCTATTGATTGGGTATGCTTTACTATGTTAGAAATAGCTCAATGTAACAGAAATAGCCCCATGCTGTTAATCTTTTTAAACCAAATGTAAATTTAGCCCTGATTTCTTTTGACTTTTTTTTTTTGTGTGTGTGTGTGTGGGGGGGGTCTTATTCATTTGGCATCTCTTGGCACATCCTTACATGTTTTACTGGCATAGGATAATACATGAGTAATTGAATAAAGTGTACCTATGGGTTTGTGTTGTGAAAGTTTTTTTAACCTCTTGAACACTAAAATAAATTCAGGTATTTTCTTCAGAAGAATATTAGCTAAGCAGTTTTGCTTTAAGAGAAGGTATGAAAAAGATGATTCTGGTCTGAGGCTGGAGTCTTCTATAACAAAATCTTTTTGGTGTCAATTTTGCATTGATAGATTTCATATTTTATTCGAAATTCCAACTGTGGAAGATTGTTATATCAGAACTTGATATATCTTATTTTGCCTATCCATAGTACTTTAAAAGAGCCTATTGTGAAAAATAATATATAAGAATCTGAATGGCTATTTTGAAACACTTCACTTTTCTTTTGGTATTTTAACTATCCTTATTAAAAACAAGAATGGAATGTAATGTAACTGAACTTTATTTTTTTCAGTTTGAATGCATACTCTTAAATTATACCCTTACAGTACTGTGCCACTAACAATTGGATATTCTTGCAATAAATCAACAATGGCATTAGACAAAGAATTGGGGATTTTACAAGGGGAAAAGTAATAAATCAGAAGATATTGTGAATAAACATTTTTTTTCAGAACTGCCAATTATTTCAATTAGAAATAATTTCTTACTAGGCCATTTTATACCTGAAGAATCACTCTGGTAATGAAGCATGTACTTATCCATCAAAGGAAAATTATATTCTCATCATTCTCAAGGTGTGGGATAATTTATTATGCATATTTTTACAATGCCTGTTTTGTTTATTGTGCATATTTTTACAATACCTACTTTGGTGCTTAAGTTAAAAAAAAAAAAAAACAAGTGCTGAGATGTTGCTTTGCTTCAGTATATAATGATTGTTCTCCACAGAAACTTACGAAGGAAATTGTAGGGAATACATTTCATAGATAACAGCTTCTAAAGTATGTTGTGCTAAATTGTAAGTTTTATTCTGTTTTAAAAGGTAATTGGGTATGATAGCATCCCTATTGCAGAAATAGATCCAAGGTCTGGAAGATTAGAGACACTTCCATTATCATTCTGGATTACAGAGAGAGCCATGGAAATTTATGGGAGGTAAAATATGTTTTTACGCAAGTTATTCGACATTACAGCCATGTTGTTTTTGAAAGCATTTATTACATTTTCTCTGTCATAATAGTGAATTAGATTCTATTCTTTCCTCCGAGGAAGAAAATTGGAAATTTTCATATTGAATTAGCGAGCACATTTGCCTTGAGACTGGGAACAACTTCTAAGCTTCTACTTAAAGTTTTGGATAAAGTTGATAGCTGCTTTCAATTTAATAAATTTAGCCAATTTATCTTGACAGTCAGTAATTTCTAGCTGCAAGTGCCTCACTGTGGAAACCCTTTTCTCTATCATAATGAAATTGAAAGTATCATTAATGAACTCAAGTAGTTTTGTGAGAATGTAGTCAGTAATGTTAGGGAAATGCACAGTGATCTACAGGAGCTGGCTTGCACTGGCTCACGAGAGCCAATTGTGTGACTCTCTTCCAATGTCTACGTTCAGTGACATCATGTTGGTTTCATAAAATTAACACGGCGGGATTGTTCATACCACAGCAAATGCTACTAATCGGGTCTTTTTTTATTTGAGGGGGTAGTTAGCTATTAAATATTTACCAGTAAAACACTGGAAATGTTAACGATGAGGGAAATATAAACTTAAAAAAAATCCATTATGTTGAGGCTGAGTATCAGTTAGGTATGCATTCCACTGAAAGTAACAGAATAACCAGCTCACCGTGGCCTTAACACATTTTACAGAGGGTACCTGGAGGCAGGCTGCTTTGGGCTTTGGATTGACATCTCAGTAATATCAGAGCTGGTGTTTCTGTCTTTCTCATGGTCTTTTCTTTCTGATTGCAAGTCAACAATTGTTGGGACACCATTTGAGGCAAGAAGAAAGGGGGAAAAAAAGCCAACAGTTGTATCTCTTCCAGACTCCCTACAGCAGCCTGCTGCCTATGGGTCATGGTCATATGTGTTCCACGGTCATCTTTCGATGCAAATGATGATCAGATTGTGAATGTTTAGTTTTATAGCCTGTAAGGAATCTTGGTAAGGGAATGGAGATGCTGTTAGGCTATGCAGTCATAGGAACTGGTTTACTTCTTTTACTTCTTAATTGTTGAGGCTTTCGTCATAGTAACGACTATAGTACAGTTTAAAATATCAGGTGTTCCGGTTTATGGAGTAAATTTACTGACGTTAGGCTTGGGTCTTGAACGCTGACTTCTCCTTCTCCTAGAACAGGTGAAACCCTTCATAGCACGTGGACTTCAAGATTGAATAGCTGTGACTCTGTGTCCCTAGTGTAGGGACCTGAAGTCATCCTTTCAATTTTGTTCTCCAGTGAAACCTGACCTAATGACATGAAACTGACATGCTATTTTGAGAATGGGTATAATTTCACTCTGGCAGATGACCGCAACTGCAGACGTGCCCCAAGACAAGCCTAGCATGTACGCGGACATGCTATAGGGCTATATTTTAATCTAAGAAAGCTGGCTGTGACTA
Source organism: Desmodus rotundus (assembly GCF_022682495.2). NCBI lineage: Eukaryota > Metazoa > Chordata > Mammalia > Chiroptera > Phyllostomidae > Desmodus > Desmodus rotundus. Next base: position 79,729,827 of record NC_071400.1, read on the forward strand.
CCTATGAACATCTTCACAACCTGTTCTGTCATTATGGTTACTAAAAGCTCTTCCACTTGACGCAATTTTTACTTTAAAATGCCCCCATCTGCTCTGTCCCTTCTCCTCACTACCCACCACCCCTTCTTGTAACATCAGTTACAGTACTGAGGATGGGCTATTAATTCTGTATTACCTATGGTAGGACAGTTCTATTATCACGTGACTGTCCTGAGGAATCATCTTTCATTTGTCAAAGCATCACAAAAGTGGGTAGAAAATTGAAAAAAAAGACACTATTTTGTGACTTGAACATATTTCAAATATAATAATTTTCCACGAATGTATTTATTTTAAAGAAGTTCAGACTCAAAGCAAATACTAACAAGCATTAAATCCGTGGCATAAGTTTGCTGAAGATGAAAGGGGGGCTGAATTTTAATCAAGGAGTAAAAAGACAGGTGGTAGGTTTCACCGAGTGGGGAAGTCACTGGATGTCAGTAGTCACATACTCGACTCGAAGTTAAAGAATATTGGCCAGGCTCTTCCGAACCCTGACAAGCAGAAATTATCATTTGTACATGACTGAATTTGGAGGCAGGAATAACTTGTGATACCCCTGGCAATAATTCTTTGTAGTGAACAATGTAACTACATGTGGAATACTAAAAAAAAATAAATAAATAAGAATGCTTGGGCACCTCCTACAGAGCCTCTGATTTATTTTGATTGGGCGGTGTGGACCGGGTACTGAGTCTCCACCCGGAATTCTAACGAGCCTCTGGTTTTGAGAGGCTCTGGCTTCCCCCTCCCGAACTTGGCGTTTGGTTTTTGGTGTATGTTGAAGATTCCTTTTCCCCCTATGATTATTGTATGTGAAAGACAATTGGCAGTTCTCAACTCACAGACTCTCAATTATTTATAACTACAAAAATTGTCTATAACCCTCTAGACACTGTGAAAATACCACCTAGTGTCTATTATAACTATTGTGAGAAAATCAGAGATAAGAAGACACATGAGACAGAATAGTAGAAAATAACCTGAAAATTAGCAGTAGCTGCCTGAGCTTACCAGTTATAGCCTGATTAGTCATTCATAAATGTGAAATAATCGACTTCAGTTGCATTTTTTTTCTAACGTTTATCTGAAATAAGCTACATTGCCCAAATGGGAATTTTGGGTGGGAGCAGGTCAGAGAGCGGTACTGTTTGATGTAGAAGGCACAAATAAGCAGGTAACAGGAAAAATTAAGCCCCAGTGTGTCTTGTTTGATGTATAGTGTCAAAAAGGGACAGGGGATTTCTTACAGCAGGTACCTCTAATTATTTAACCCCCAATATATCCCATAATATTGAAGCAATATGTAACACTACTTATGTTTTTTTAAAATATATTTATTGATTATGCTATTACAGTTGTCCCATTCCCCCCTCCCTCCCACATTCCCCCCCCCATATTCCCCCCCTATAGTTCATGTCCCTGGGTCATACTTACAAGTTCTTTGGCTTCTACATTTCCTACACTATTCTTACCCTCCCCCTGTCTATTTTCCACCTATCGTCTATGCTACTTATTCTCGGTACAGAGAATAACTACTTATGTTTTTATACTTCATATTTCCTACTTGAACCCAGAAGGCATTTTTTTTTGTTTTACCAATTTCAGCACTTAGAAGAAGAATATACAGTACAGACTTTACATTATTATTCATGATGTAGAAGACGTGTGGGCGGCGAGAATAAAGCTCTATAGTAAAAGGGAATTCCTAGATGAAAGGATCCTGATATATGTATCCAATACATAGTTTTAACACAGAAAATTGATTTTTGCGTTGTATCTGTACTTACCACAATACCAAAAAACACAGAGGAGTATTTCTCCTCTCTCTACTTTTCTTCTTTTTCCTTCCTCTCTTAACCTTCCCATTTCCTTCTTAAATCTCATTGTCTCTCCTCTCAGAACCCAAGTTAATGCTAGTACTACTGCTTTACAGTCAAATTCTGATATGAGCACACTTCTGTGGAATGGCTTCATTACTTTGCCACAATTTAGTACCAAGTTTCAATTCAATTTTTGGATAAATCTTGTACAAATTTTGAACTGCATGTACTATATTGTATAATATAAACTGCTATGTTAAAATTTTGGGGCTCATTTAAAATAAGATTTGTAAGTTGATACAAGGACTATCTTCTGGTTATTAGAAATACCCAGGAGAGATGGTAATCTTATTTCTCTACTTCAGCTATTATCAAACCTTAGTGTGCATCAGAATTCTATGGAGGGCTTCTTAATATGCAGATGGATGTGCCTTGCCCTCATTCTCTTTTTTAAAAAAAAGTTTTATTTTTAGACAGAGGGGAAGGGAGGGAGAAAGAGAGGGAGAGAAACATCAGTGTGTGGTTGCCTCTTGTGCGCCCCCTACTGGGGACCTGGCCTGCAACCCAGGCATGTGCCCTGACTGGGAATCGAACCAGCAATGCTTTGGTGCACAGGCCGGTACTCAATCCCCTGAGCCATACCAGCCAGGGCACCCTTATTTTCTGATTCAGTAGTGGTAGAGTGGAACCTAAGAATTTGCATTTCTCACCTGTTTCCACAGTGCTGCTGAAACACCACTGTGGTACAAAAGTTAGGGAGGAATTAATGGGCGATGATTGGTAGGTTACAAAAAAAAAAAAACATGAAGGAGTGAGTAATTCTATCTCCAGGAAACAAAGAATGATATAAGACTCTTCAGAGCTATTAAAGACAGAGTTGCTCCCACTAGTATGTGCCCTGTGCCATTCATATGAGTGGTCCTTTAATCCTATCTGGCTTTACCTCTATGGAAAGGAGAAGGCCGAGGTAATTGTAATGACTGAGGACATCTACAGACACGAGAACTCATTAACTGGAACTTTATCATTAATTCCACGTGTCCTTTGTGTGACTTTTTTAAAAAAAAATCACCATTTAATTAAATCAGATACAACTAATTTTATATGATGTGTACATGTGTGTATTTGATGTCCAAGATGAACAGGTGATATTACAGATGCCCCAAGTTTTGGTTAAATTGCTTGTTTATACCAAGTGTTTTCCCCTCGCTGTTCTGTGTTTCTAAGAGTGTAGCAGATTCTCCCTCTGCCCCCCCCAGATCCCCCAAACACACTCTTAGCCACTAAAGGTATAATATATAACTATAGAATATAGTTTTAAGAAACCCTAAATTCTTCGAAAGAAATATCAGTGGCCATAACTATTTTATTATTTTAACTAATATTTTTCTGTCTACCACAGTAGGTCAGAGTTTTCCCTTAAGTTCTTTTTCATTAAATTGTCCTCTTGTCTTGAATTTGAATGGTTTCCCAGCTTTATGGAACATTTAATTCATGTGATATGAATTCTATTTGATGATCAAATACGTTTGGGACACATAGGTTAAAGCGAGTTAAACCTCTTAAGCCTAATTTCTGTGAAAAAAATTTTATGCTTAAGTGCTTGATATAAATTTCAAGAGAAGACTAAAGTTATCCAAAGTCATTTTATCACGGACCTTTTATTATTTTTTTGAGAAGCTTTGTGTGGATCATTGTCTTGTGGAACTCCATGTTGGAACTAGAAAGTAAAGAGTGTAGGTATATGTGAACTAGAATATATAAACCTGTTGTTTCCATTGGTTTATTCCAGCTGACTTGTCTGTCTGATTTGAAATAGTATTCCCACCCTCCTCCCCTTATTTATTTTTTTGCAAGATGGCTCAGTGTTTTCTCAAACACACTATACGGTGTTAATTCCTGATGAACATTCCATAAAATATTGACAGAATATAACTAAAATAAAAATCACAAATAACCCTCATTTAAACTGTTAGCATTGTGATATGTGTGCATGCATGTGTATATATTTACAGAAATATACACTTGTATATGTATGTGTGGCTACAAGGTTTGATTAATTCTCTACACATGCATTCTATGTAAGTAGGCTAAAAGTGATTTGTATTTATATAATATATGACACATAAGTGAGTGTGGTAATACAGACATGGGAATATAAACATAATTTGCATACTATTTTGTAATATGATTTTGTACATCAGTGCCATACAAACATGTCATGTATCACAAACACACATATCACCAAATCATTACGTTCTCTTCTCAAATCATGGCTTCAATCAGAGGCGGCCGGCATAGTAGAACCACCAAGGCAGGATCCAAAAGGAGCTACCATTTCCCCAGGGACTTTGAAACTGCTGTTGAAGACAGTCGGAGGTGAGATCTCTCATCCACCTGTGGAAAGATGTTTTAAAAGGATGTTTTTCATAATGTATGTCTCATAAATGTGGTTTCTACCCTGCCTTGGTTACATAATTATGTGAATGATTGAAATCGTTTTAAAATTTTGGTTTTTGTTTTCTAAAAGCCAGACAGGGACTGGATTCATTCCTGGTCAATCAGAGATACATAGGGAAGGAAATGCTTAAATAGATCTAAATAAAAGACTCTACAAAATGAAACTCAGTGGATGAGATGACAGCATATATGCCAGCCTTGGGATGTGGCTTCAGAAAGAGAGCAAATTGAGGGCAGCAAGTCTAAACTGCAGTATATTGAACAAAGGTGTCTGGCTGGAATGAGCATTGACTAAGTACAGACGGGGTGGTGCGTATAGCAGACTGATAGAGTGATTGGCAGAGACGTGGAACTACAGGGTTTGTCAAATGATTTGAACTAGAGGATATTTTGATCATCATATATATATTTTAATAAGATAGCAATGTGCATTTGAGAACTGTCCTGCAAATGTGAAAATGAAAACAAATTATAGAACTCTAATTGACATCTTGCTCCTGATATAATAATTTTATTAAATAATTCTCCTGTCTATGTATTAAGACATTAAATAGAGATTTATTTTAAAATTATGAAGCAGGGCTTCCAGCCAAGATGGAGGCGTAGGTAGACACACTGTGCTTCCTCACACAACCAAAAGAAGGACAACGACAAGTTTAAAAACAACCAGAACTGCCAGAAAATCAAGTCCAAGAACCAAGGAGTTAAAGAAGAAACATTCATCCAGACCTGTAGGAGGTGGAGATGGGCAGGCGGGCAGAGAGGACTCGTGGCCATGGCAAGATGGTGGCTGCTGGAGCCTGCAGCCCCACATTCGCGTGTGGATGAAACCGGGAGGAACAACTGGGGAGCAAGACAGGCGGCGCAACCCCAAGGCTCCAGCTCCGGGAAATAAAGCCTCAAACCTCTGACTGAAAACCCCTGTGGAGGTTGAGGCAGCAGTACAAGGAACTTCCAGCCTCACAGGAGAGTTTGTTGGAGAGACCCACAGGGTTCCAGAACTTATACAAGCCCACCCACCTGGGAAGCAGCACCACAAGGGCCCAATTTGCGTGTGGGTGGTGGGGGAAGTGACTAAAAACTGGCCAAGAGCCGAGCAAGCGCCATTGTTCCCTCTAAGACCCCTCCCCCACGTACAGTGTCACAGCGCAGCCACGTGGGCTGCCCCGCCCTGGTGAACGCCTAAGGCTCCGCCCCTTACTGCACAGCAGGTGCACCTAGATAAACAACTATGACCCAAATAAAGACCAGATCAAAGCTCCAGAGAAAATACAGCTAAGCAACAAAGAGATAGCCAACCTATCAGATGCAAAGTTCAAAACACTGGTAATGAGGATGCTCACAGAAATGGTTGAATATGGTCTCAAATTAGAGGAGAAAATGAAGGCTATAAAAAGTGAAATAAAGGAAAATATACAGGGAACCAACAGTGAAGGAAGGAAACTGGGACTCAAGTCAACAGTTTAGAGCAGAAGGAAGAAACATCCAACCAGAACAGAATGAAGAAACAAGAATTCAAAAAATGTGGAGAGGCTTAGGAACCTCTGGGAGAAGTTTAAAGGTTCCAACGTCCGAATCATAGGGGTGCCATAAGGAGCAAGAAATCAAACTTATTTGAACAAATAATGAAGGAGAACTTCCCCAATTTGGCAAAGGAAATAGACTTTCAGGAAGTCCAGGAAGCTCAGAGAGTCCCAAAGAAGTTGGACCCAAGGAGGAACACACTAAAGCACATCATAATTACATTACTCAAGGTTAAAGATGAGGAGAGGATCTTAGAAACAGCAAGAGAAAAGGACACAGTTACCTACAAAGGAGTTCCCATAAGACTGTCGGCTGATTTCTCCAAAGAGACCTTACAGGCAAGAAGGGGCTGGAAAGAAGTATTTCAAGTCATGAAAGGCAAGGACCTACATCCAAGATTACTGTATCCAGCAAAGCTATCATTTAGAATGGAAGGGCAGATAAAGTGCTTCTCAGATAAGGGCAAGTTAAAGAAGTTCATCATCACCAAGCCCTTATTATATGAAATGTTAAAGGGAGTTACCTAAGAAAAAGAAGATCAAAAGTAGGAACAGTAAAAATGACAGCAAACTCACAGTTATTAACAACCACACCTAAAACCAAAACAAAAGCAAACTAAGCCAACAACTAGAACAGGAACAGAACCACAGAAATGGAGATCACATGGAGGGTTATCAACAGGGGAGTGGGAGGGGGAAGAGGTACAGAGAATAAGTAGCATAAATGGTAGGTAGAAAATAGACTGAGGGAGGGTAAGAATGGTATAGGAAATGTAGAAGCCAAAGAACTTATATGTATGACCGATGGACATAAACTAAAATGGGGGAATGCGGGTGGGAGGGGTGTGCAGGGCAGAGGGGAGGGAAGGGGGGGAAATGAGACAACTTGTAATAGCATAATCAATAAAATATATTAAAAAAATTAAGAAGCAGGTTTGACAATATTTGCCTTGGCCCAAGTCATATATAATGTAAAATTTATTAAAACATTAGTGAATATGTATTAATCAGCACAAAATCTGTGTTTTCTCTCAAATTTATGCATGGCTAATGACTGAGGTTATGTAACTATAGGTTTTGGAATGAGATGATTTTTGAATCACAAATGGAAATCTCTTATAAAGAATGATTCTGAAATGAATCCCCATGAGAAAATACATTATTAATTATAGTTAGTCAAATGTGAGAAATGCTTTTTTTCACTTCATGAAAATACATGAAGGAGAGCTCTTATTCTCTAATATTTTAAGTCAGTTATGACTTGGTTGAGAGTAACGGTCATATTATAAATATTTCTTAAGAATTTGGATTGAAATTCTATTTATACAACTCAATTTATTTACTGAATCAAAAACAATGACAGTATCTTTTAAAAATACTGGTGGATATTTGAACAAATTGAGTTAAAAAGAAATTAAAAATTTGCATCTTTGTATGTACTGTAGATATAGAGAGATAAGGCAGGGTATGCTAGTATACAGAATAAACCATGCTTTTATTTTGTGTTTTCTTTTTATTCCTAAGAACCAAAACTTAAATGAAACTGCCATTTGGTAATAGCAATTATTTTTCAGACAAAATAAAGTCAATGTGTCCAATTTACTCTCTTGCCATTTCCCCAGTTTTTCCTTTTTTTCTAATATTAGAAAATGCTTGCATTAAAACCTGTGAGGAAATTATGTCCATGATATTCATGAGCGTTCTGAGAAAAGGCACAGAAACTTTCATTTTTAATTCACAGATTAGTCTATGAAAATCGCAATTGCTGATAGCCATATCTTGCTAGCATGTATGAAACATGTAGCTAAGTAAACACATGATAAAAGTCCTGAAATATTCATCTGAATGATACTGTTACATAGTCAATGAATTTTTATTCTTGGCAACCTACTGCAATTTTGGATTATTTTAGTCTATCAAGGCTATGTTTCTTTAAGATGAATAAAACTTTTCATGTGTTTTGTTTGCACTTAAACCTGGAGGGTGCACTGTATGTTGTGGGCCTACTTATATCGACTGCTTGTCCTGTTGTATGTTTACTTCTAGCTCAGAGTGAGAATTGATAGGTTGAGTAGGCTGACTAAACTCTAGTAATGTCAATTAACTAAGGAGCTTTGAAATCTCCCTCCTTATTCCCAGCAACTCACCACAAAGAAATGTGGCTTTCCCTATATCCCTTGAAAAATATGTCTATTATTTTCCTGTCTTTTGCACTAAAATGTTATTCATATTCCTGCTTTTCCATTCTTGCTTTTACCCTTGTTATTCTTTTCACATACGTTTTACCCTCTTACACCCACAGTAAAATTCTGCTGGAGTGTTCTTTAATCCTTAGTGGAATATAATTTCATATGAGGTCAGAGGTCATATGTAGAGTAGAAAAGCATGGCACAGAAGCCAAGATAACACTGAGGTTTTAATATATACTACTTCAAAACATCAATAAGTAAGGCCCCTACTAAACATTCACAGTATGCCTCTACCAAACCGAGACGAACGTATTTCCAACATGGTGTTGCAGGGGTAACTCCAGACTTGGAATTTGCGGATCTGGTGGGTTGATGTTCTAATTGAATACCATTGAACTACATGATGGATTTAAGCCAATACCAGAACCATGCCACTCTCAATTCTAAATGAGTTTATGGTGTGCCTAAAAATGAAAAAAAAAATCTTTGGGAGTTCAGGTGCAGTGGATGTGGGCAAAGAGGATGTAAAGAGGAAGACAAATAGTCACATGAGACCTCATGAAAAGGGAATGGGAAATGCCCACATGGTAAAAGCACAGTGTGATATAACCGTGAAATACGATGCAGAGCAGGTTTGGAAGTTCGGGTGGTTTTTAAAGGAGCTCAGGAAAAGATAAAGTTTCACCTTCTGGAAGTTGTATAAAAGGATTGCCTTTTCGGAAGCAAGGCAGGAGTCCAGATTGTTATGTCTGCAAGGTAGATTTCTTCTATACAGAAACAGAATCTGTTGGAAATTCTGTTTGTCTTTATTTCAGTTGTGTCACTTTAAAAATTCTTACCTTTGCTTAGTAAGGTTTGTAATATATAAATATACTTGTGCACATGTAATAAATTTTATATTATGTGTGTGTATAAATATATATATATAATGGTCTGTCCAGAAGGTGTCCAACCATGTATTATGACAAATAGAGGCATTTATTGAAGGAGATACAAGATACAAGAAACACTGTACATAGGACAAGGACACCTCAGTCCCCTTCCATGCAGCCACCTTGGGACCTCACACAGTTCTCTCAATTACCATCAGCTGCCCTGTTGTATTTTCCTGAATCTCATTGATGGTCTGAAATCTCTTCCCTTTCAAAAGTGATTTTAGTTTTAGGAAAAGCCAGAACTCACAGGGCACCAAATCTGGGCTGTAGGGGGCCTGAGTTCCCTGGGTGATTTGATGTTTTGCCAGAACTCTGCATGAGACGTGATGCATGAGCAGGCATGTTGTCATGATGAGGCTGCCAGTCACCAGTTGCCCATCTCTATGGCCTTCTGAATCATCCCAGTAGTTTCCACAGAGGAATGTTCAAGCTTAATGTAAAATCCAATTCAGATTCATTGCTCTTCTTGCTCAGTCATTTTGAATGTGATGGCCACACAGTACGCATGCTCACTCAATGGTGTCCACTGCCTCCACTGACTAGTACGATGAAGCTGTCATTGTTCACGCATGCACATTCCAGTCTGCTCTCCTTGGCTCCAGGTTACATAGATGTCACACAAACTGTTCTCTATATTAACAATGGCTGAAATTTCTCCAGACAGACCTCGTATACATATGTATGCGTGTGGGTATATATGATGTATTCTGAAAGCTTTTACTATTAGGAGTGCCTGTTTAAAGAAAACTTATAAACTGCTTTGTACATAGTTTTTGAAATCCTTTCTGGCAGTATGAGTTAAAGAAAGGTCGATAATAGATGAAAATTTTTGGTCACCCTGCAGAGTGGAGTCAGAAAAGTCTGAATGTATTTCATCTAGCATTATTTTTTAATATTCTCTTTCTGAGAATAAAATGGAAACTGAAGGGACTTAGGAGTACCTTGTGTTTTATGCAAAATAAACTCAGTGTGGTAGATGCTGTGAAGCTTTGTCCAGGTCCCCCTTCATAGGAAGACATTTTACCTTAACCAGAGGTGTCAGACTCATTTTCATCAGGGGCCACATCAGCCTCACGGTTGCCTTCAAAGGGCCGAATGTAATTTTAACTCCTTAACAGTTAAGGAGTAGTTACATGTATACAGTCCTAAAATTATTTTGGCCCTTTGAAGGCAACCAGGAGGCTGATGTGGCCCCCGGTGAAAATGAGTTTGACACCCCTGCCTTAACCTACAGAAGTGCTGTGACGAGACAGTCTTCAGCTGTCCGCACTTTCAGGGATTGCCTCAGTTGCAGAGAAACACCTCGCGTCATGTCACTCTCTTGGGTTGACTTCAGTTGGAGACTGATCTATGAGGGAATGGAAAGACCCTTGGATCTCAGACAAATTTGGGACCACTCTGTAGGGCCATTTGAGCTCCAGAGCCCCCCAGAGGGTTGCCGGAAGTTGCTGTTTGGCTGAGAGTGTAATGGGTTTCTCTTCATTCACTCCTGCTTCTTTCCTCTGAGCTCACTTTCAGAGCTGGATTCCCAGGGAACCCATCCTGCAGTAATAAAAAAAGAAAAGAAGTCCATTGTGTATTCCTCATAAATTAACTTTCGGCCTGAGACAAAACATGGACAACAGCCTTCACTAAAAAGTTGAATCTTCTGCTTTGTACCTGACCAGTCTGTTGAGTGCTTTGCTATCAGATGCATCACTATAACATAGTGGAAATGGTAAACTTGAATGGCATAATATTGTAGTGTACATAGTTCTGACCAGTTACGTTTCTTTTGACCCTTGCCTACTAAAAATGTTTTGTTATTGAATGTTGTCTATGTAATAAGATACAATGCAATCATAAAAGCAATTGGTACATTTCTAAATTCATTGACACAATTGGTGGTGAATCATGTGTAACATCTCTGTGTATAACAAGGGCACTATCAAGTGTATAAGTACTTGGGAGAGAATATCTGGAATTAATTGTGGACAGTGTATAGATAGTGAGGTTATGAACACTACAATACTCGTTTCCTCTCTGGTTGATGTGTAGTTTCAAGTTTCAGAAAAAAAAATGGATTGCTTCTCTACTATTAAGACATTGAAAAGTGATTTTTATGCTTCAAATGTAACCACTTTTCTCCTAAAGATGAGTGCTTTGTCATGAACATGACATCTCCTCAAGACCTGAACTCCATGAATTCCAAGCCTACTGTTACGGCTGACCTTGAACTCTAATAAGGTGGAGAGAGTGTACTCCCATGTTCTCCAACAAGTCAGAAAGGGTTCTCAGTGTGTTCCCGTGTGGGAATTTTCCCCAACATTTCTCTGGAGATTTTCTGAGTCGTGAATCATGAGAAAAATCACCCAGGAGATTGGGAACACAGGAAAAATGCATTTTAATCCCCCCTGGAGAGAATTAAAACTTAGAAATGAGTATAAAAATGTTACACACTTGAAAGCTGTATATATAACCAAGTGGAAATTCAGCAAGAGTAGAAATCAGTCGGTCAAAGGCAAAAGGTTGCCATTTTCTGGAACCACGTTGTGGACATGCATAAAAGCATGGTCAAGGTCTAGTCTGTCTTCTTTCCGCTATTGCCATGTTAAAAATGTGTGTTTCCCTAGCCTTCTGGACAAGATGGAGGCATAGGTAGACACACTGTGCCTCCTCCCACAACCAAAAGAAGGACAACAACAATTTAAAAACAAAAACAACCAGAACTGACAGGAAATCGAACTGTATGGACATGTGACAGCCAAGGAGCTAAAGAAGAAACATTCATCCAGACCGGTAGGAGGGGCGGAGATGGGCAGCCCGGGTGGAGACGACTTGCAGTAAGGTGGTGGCTGGCAGACCCAGCAACGTGGTGGATTGTGGAACAGGGCAGGCAGTGTGGCTGCTAGCAGATCCCACAAGGTGGTGGCTGGCAGACCCAGAGAGGTGGCGGATTGTGGAACGAACCGGGCAGGCAGTGCGACAGCTAGCAGACCCTATGGCCCCACATTCATGCATAGATAGACCGGGAGGAACAACTGGGGAGCAAAGCAGACCATGCAACCCAGGGCTCCAGCACAGGGAAATAAAGCCCCAAACCTCTGATTGAAAACACCCGTGGGGGTTGAGGCAGCAGCAGGAGAGTCTCCCAGCCTCACAGGAGAGTTCGTTGGAGAGACCCACAGGGGCCTAGAGTGTGCACATGCCCACCCACTCGGGAATCAGCACTAGAGGGGCCCAATTTGATTGTGGGTAGCGGAGGGAGTGACTGAGCTCCAGCAGAGAGTAGAGCAAGCACCATTGCTCCCTCTCGGCCCCTACCCCACGTACAGCGTCACAGCGCAGCTACCAGCGCTACCCCCGCCCCAGTGAACACCTAAGGCTCCACCCCTTTACTTAACAGGCACACTGAGACCAAAAACAAAAAAACAAAAACAAAAAAAAGGCCCAAATGAAAGAACAGATCAAAGCTCCAGAAATAATTCAACTAAGCAATGAAGAGATAGCCAACCTATCAGATACACAGTTCAAAACACTGGTAATCAGGATGGTCACAGAATTGGTTGAATTTGGTCACGAATTAGATGAAAAAATGAATGCTATGATAAGAGAAACAAAGGAAAATGTACAGGGAACCAATAGTGATACGAAGGAAACTGGGACTCAAATCAACAGTGTGGACCAGAAGGAAGAAAGAAACATCCAACCAGAAAAGAATAAAGAAACAAGAATTCAAAAAAATGAAGAGAGCCTTAGGAACCTCCAGGACATGTTGAAACATTCCAACATCTGAATTATAGGGGTGCCAGAAGGAGAAGAGGAAGAACAAAAAATTGAAAACTTATTTGAACAAATAATGAAGGAGAACTTCCCTAATCTGGCAAAGGAAATAGACTTCCAGGAAGTCCAGGAAGCTCAGAGAGTCCCAAAGAAGCTGGACCCAAGGAGGAACACACCAAGGCACATCATAATTACATTACCCAAGATGAAACAGAAGGAGAGAATCTTAGAAGCAGCAAGAGAAAAGGACACAGTTACCAACAAAGGAGTTTCCATAAGACTGTCAGCTGATTTCTCAAAAGAGACCTTACAGGCAAGAAGGGACTGGCAAGAAGTATTCCAAGTCATGAATGGCAAGGGCCTACATCCAAGATTACTGTATCCAGCAAAGCTATCATTTAGAATGGAAGGGAAGATAAAGTGCTTCTCAGATAAGGTCAAGTTAAAGGAGTTCATCATCACCAAGCCATTATTATATGAAATGTTAAAGGGAGTTACCTAAGAAAAAGAAGATAAAAAATATGAACAGTAAAAATGACAGCAAACTCACAGTTATTAACAACCACACCTAAAACAAAAACAAAAGCAATCTAAGCAAACCACTAGAACAGGAACAGAACCACAGAAATGGAGATCACATGGAGGGTTATCAACAGGGGAGTGGGAGGGGGAGAGAGGGGGGAAAGGTACAGAGAATAAGTAGCATAAATGGTAGGTGGAAAATAGGGGGAAGGTAAGAATAGTATAGGAAATGTAGAAGCCAAAGAACTTATATGTATGACCCATGGACATGAACTATAGGGGGGAAATGTAGTTGGGAGGGGGTATACAGGATGGAGTTGAGTGAAGGGGGGAAATGGGACAACTGTAATAGCATAATCAATAAACATATTGAAAAAAAAACAAAAAAAACCCCAAATGTGTGTTTCCCAATCTGTCTGCTGCTAACAATGGGTCATTCTCACAAGTGACATCAATATTGATAATTTACATCATAGTATACTATATACAAATAGTGAAAGTCACATTCCAACAAAATACTGAGTTTGGGAATCAGTAAGTTCTCAAATTGGCAATTTCAACTCATGATTCTGTGTAGTGATGATGATGTTAACCTTGGTAAGAAATCTGACTGTCATTATTCTAATACTATTCAATACCGTTCCCTGGTATTTTCTAATACTTTAATATTCACTATGACCTATTTCTTTGTAAAGTTAATATTTAAAATTTATTTATGATTTGTTTTATATATCCCTACTGAATCAAAAGGATGTAGAGCATTAGAAGTATGTTAGGAATAATTTATGATTTTTAGGAGTTTGTGAACATTCCAGGGAATTGTGATTTCTTGATCTCAGGTCCCAGATATTACTGTCTGCTGGGAATATGGAAACTCAGCCAGCAGCACGCCACAGAAATGGTGTGGTGGATAGGGTCAAGTGCAGAATGCCAAACCCGGTGTGACACCCTTGCCCACACGGCCTGTAACTCCTGCATTCTGTTAATACCATTTCAGTCTTTGGTACATAAAATGGTTGTGCTGAACATTAAATCATTAATTTTAAAAGCTTGAACTTGATTAGGCATGAGTTCTGGTACTTACTTTGCCCTGGTCCTTGTATTTTTGAAGTTAAGGATCTTCCGTGAGTAGGATGAATTATGGTAGAGATGGTCAGTTTGGTGTTTTGATTGAAAAGCCTATTGTGCCCTTTATGCTAATACCTCCTTTCGGGTGTTATTAAAATAATGTGGGAGGTGAAATTTAGCACTGCAGGTTTAGGTCAAATGCTGGGGAGAGTAGATAATGAATTGTAATGTTTAGGGCTACAGTAGTTTCTACAATCTAAAATGGTTCAATAAACATAGCAAAAAGGCTAGTCTTTGGACTGTGTGACTCTATAGCAATAAAATGGAGAAATTTCTAACTTGAGATATAGGCTTAGCCTTAAAAATATTTGGTAAATAAACTTTGCATGTTGACCATCTTAGATTTCCATGTAAGATTCAGAGAATGTGTATATTAGAAATATATTGTTGGAAAATTTATAAAGGAAATCAAAACAGAATGTGTCTCAAAATGATGTCAACTCCTAGTTCTGTTCTATGTTAGTATGTACACCATGTGATTTAGAGAAAGGCAATGCAATTAATCACGGAGTAAACTTTAGGGCTTATTATATGGACAAAATCATACCATCTCCCGTTACCTAATATGTTCTGTGCCCTTTCCCTTTCTTACTCCTTTCTTGTTAGTATAAGGTTAAGTGTTGTATTTTTTTTAAAGGAAACCTTTAAATTTTATTTTATTTTTGATTTTAGAGAGAGGAGAAGGGAGGGAGAAAGAGAGGGAGAGAAACATCGACGTGTGAAAGAGAAACATCAGTTGTGTTCTGTATGTGCCCCAATGGAAGACTGAACCCACAACTCAGTCATGTGCCCTGACTGGGAATTGAACCTGTGACCTTTCTGTTTGCAGGACAACACCCTACCAACTGAACCACGCCGGCTAGGATTTGTGTGTATCTGTTTTAAGACCCACAAAATGTGGTGCGTAACTTGGGCACAATTTCCCTCATTTATTGAATCTCATCCTTCCACAAGAAATAAAACTTTTGCTTTTTTTTAAACCGTGTTTATTTGGAATTGCACCCCTTCTGATGCTGTTAGCATATCTCCAGTAAAGGGCCTTAGTGTAATTATGGTTATCACAATTACCCTATCTGGCTGTAATGGAAATTGGGCTCTTTTAGGGTACATCATATAAATGGCTGCTTAGTTTGTATAAACATGGACATACCTCTCCTTAGGAACTAATTTGAGTTACACACGCATTTGCATGTTATTATTTGTTATTATAGCAGCATTATTTATAAAGGTAAAACATGACAGCAACCTACTAGGCCATTGTTGGATGGATAGATAAGCAAAATATGGTAAATGCATACAATGGAAGATTATTCAGCCTTAAAAAGGAAGGAAACCATGACCCATGCCACAACATGGATGAACCTTGAGGACATTATGCTAAGTGAAGTAAGAGTCCCCCAAAATAAATACTGTATCATACCATTTCTATGATACATCTAGAATAGTCAAAATCACAGAGGCAGAAAGTGGAATGGTCAGCTCCAGGGGCTGGAGGAGGAGGGAGTGGGGAGTTATTTAATGGGCATAGAATCTCAGCTTTGCAAGTTGAAAAGAGTTACGGTGATTGGTGGTGGCGACGGTGGTGGTGGCGGCGACACAATAACAGGAATGTACTTACCACCGCTGAACCGTACACTTAAAAGCAGTTAAAGTAGTATATTTTATGCTGTGTGTATTTTATCACAATAAAAAGTGTTAAAGTTCTGATTATAAAGTATTATATTTCACCTATGAAAAATTTGCCTTTTAAATTCCAAAATGAACAAAAATGACTGAATTCCAGATGCTTTCTGAAGTAGCTATCTATTTTCTATTGCTACCCATCGGGACCGAAACTGCAAACATCTGTAATTAATCTGATGATGAAGCAATTTAAAAGTTTTTTTTTGTTGTTGCACCATGAAGATCCAGTTTAACACTTTTAGAATAAAAAATACCTATTCCTTCTGTGAGAGCAAGTGCATGCTTGTTATTTTGGCGATAATGTGAAGGTTTGAGAGTCCCAGAAGTACTTGTCTCCGCTGAATTCAAGCCATATTGTGGGGTCACTTCATTTGATTTGTAAAACTCAGGTTTATCCTTTGAGGCAGCGAGGCAGCTTTGGCAGGTAGGGAAATGGTCTTTGTATTTAAATGCGGTGCCTGGAACACACTCCCATCTGTTTTCTGTAGTTTACACAAAGCATTAGTTCATTTCCAGGGGTTCAAAAGTCTAACTCTAAAGGTTAAATTGACACACACACAAGCCCAGTGGGATTAGAATTCCTATTTTAGAAAATTCATGTCCTCTTGCACCGCGAACGTGACTCGCTATCTCTGCATTATCTGGCTGCAGAACCATTACCCTGGCACTTCTTTTCTCTATAAACTTGTCCCAGTCCTCGTTCTGATGTGATAGCACAAAAAGATGAGCAAGTCCCAGGACTAAGAATGAAGACATCTGGAGCTTATGATAAGGAAACTCCTTGAACCTAGGAGTTCTGTGTATCTTTCCTTTTTCACCTCTCTTTACACTTTCTAGACTTGCTGAAATCTTCACTATTAAAAACGACTTGTTATTCGGGAAGCTGTCTGTGAGCCTGCTTTATAGCTACAGATAGGGTAATTACACTTTCCAAATGTTCGCTGATAAATTCAGTTTTCAATGTTCATTCCTATTGTCAGGCCATGCATCTAGATGTAGGCTTGGGAAAATAGGTTTCCTGTAGCCGAACAGTGCTATTTGAACTTTATTTTGATAAAGTCACATCTCTTACTTATCTAAAAGCTTGCCACTTGTGTTTCTGTACAGCTAAATATTGGGATAAATGTTTTTTCATTTAATTCTTGTGTGCTTGTTACTTGATGTTAAACGGGAAACTAGAGTGATTTTCGGTGGCTGAGGAAACTACGCCCTGGTCAGGAGGAAATTTCCTGAGCTGTCTGGTTAGCTCATAGTGGCTTAAGTGTTCAAAAAGTGCAATTTACTGCAGACAATTGTTTTCATGACACTTTGGCCTAAGTCTAAGTCAGCTTTGGTCTTCCGAGTCAAGCTCTGTGAGGAAATGGTGACTCATTGCTTCTCACATTGATGATGCATTTGTATCAATGCTCATCCATGCCAGGCACATATTGGAACAATATCAATTTGTTTTGAACTTTTTAAGAAAGGCAAATATGAGTTTCTTAAACTTTGATAAAAACAAAGTTAAATATTTGGACTCATAGTAATGGAGAAATGGGAATACACACTCAATTATTAGTAGAAAATGTGTGCATATCTGGACTTCAAAAGGTAGATAAAAATACAAAACAGTTAAAATAGGCCATATTTTCTCACTGAAAAATTGTAGATAAAATTTATATTTATTTGGTATCTGCTTTGTCACAGGCTAAGAGGTAGAGTAAAGGACTAAGGTACAAACACTGCCTTGGGCATAGGCCATTAAGAGTAATTTTGTTGGAGGAAAGATTGACTATTCTGAATTATATCTTAGCAGTTCTGTGGGATTATAAAGTTGGAAATGTTGTATTTACCTTAATCTTCAGGCAGCATTTCAGGGAAACCACTTTTTAAAAAACAGTTGTTGCTTATTATTTTTTTTTTGTAAGGAAGTATACATGTTAGATAGCAGCCATAATTTCAAAAACAGAAGAAAGGGATTGGGTATATGATGATCTTTTTCTGGTGGTAACTTTTATTCCCAGTGTCCTTAGGTGTCACGATTTGTGCCTTAGAGTGGCTCTTTTTCTATTCATTGTGCTGGACCCCCTGGGCCCTTTTCAATCTACCGTGCTATGCTCTTGGTAAACTTGTGGCAGTTTTCTTATATTCTTAGTAAATTCCCTGCCTTGCATTTTTCCCCTTTCATTCTAAACTTCTATTATTGGATATGTTTGCCTGCTCACATTCTCTAATTTTCTCATCTTTCTCTGCTGTTTTCCATCTTTTTATGCTGTATCCTGTGTGGTACGGTGAAATGTACCTCTGAATATTCCTACGAATTTTGTTTTGATTTTGCTCTCATATATGTAATACCCAAGAGGTATTTTAGCTTTCTCAACATTGCTTTTTATAGTCTCATGTGATTTTTCTCTAATGTAGTATCTTCTCTCTCTGCTTATGTTATAAATAATTTTAAAGGGTTCTTTAATTTTAACATTATCATTTCTACAAGTTTATTTACTATCTGTTTGATTTGATATTTGATCTTTTTTTTAAAGTTCAGGCTCTCCTCAAGTACCTGGTATTGTTTGGCTGCTAATATGGGGTTAAGACACAGACAGAAAAATGTTAATTATTATCTCCACCTATGTGGGAAGGTTTTGGCCACAGGTCTGCGTTAGAGTAATGGAGTATAGTCCTAGCTCTTTCCCCCAGAAGTCTCCAAATGCCTGTGTGTTGAAGTTTTATCTGCTGGGATACCTGTTTGCCCAGAGGAAAACCTGTTTTGTTGTTTTAGGGTAGGAGTTATGGGTATAGGTCTGACTACCAAGAGTTCTGAGCACCATGTGAAAAAGGAGACTGGTGCTTTCAGCATTAGGTATTGGGTTGGCCAAAAAGTTCATTTAGTTTTTTCTATCTGATGGCTCTACTAGCACTTAGTTGGCTTTTAACGTCATTCAAAACAATTTTGTTAGATTGTATTGTGACAGCTGTAATATCTGTGTGTAGTTTTTAAAAAAACTTAATATTGGTGAGTTTTTGTACAGTCATCATAATATTGAAGAAAATATGCAACATTTTCAGAATGTTATGCTTTATAATTTCAAAAAAGGTAAAAATACAACTGAAACACACACACAAAAGGGTTTGTGCAGTGCGTGGAGAAGGTGCTGTGACTGATCGAACGTGTCAAGAGTGGTTTGCGAAGTTTCTTGGTACTATTGACATTTTGGCCAACTAATTCTTTGCTGTGGGGCTGTCTGATGCATTGGAAGATGTTTAGCAGCACCCCTGGCCTTCACCCCCTAGAAGCCAATAACCTGAGATAGCTGACATACTTAACATATCCAAATCAATAAAGTTATTGGTGAAAATGAAAAATATGCCAGTTATTTTACAGAAAAATCCATGTGGACATTTTGGTCAACCCAATATCATTTAATTATTCTCCCATTTAAAAATTATTGTAATTAATTTTAGTAGGATGATATTAATTAATAATATCATCTAGGTTTCAAGT
Organism: Desmodus rotundus; assembly: GCF_022682495.2. Classification (NCBI taxonomy): domain Eukaryota; kingdom Metazoa; phylum Chordata; class Mammalia; order Chiroptera; family Phyllostomidae; genus Desmodus; species Desmodus rotundus. Next base: position 79,749,372 of record NC_071400.1, read on the forward strand.
GTATGTTTCTATAATACATCACCAGTATATTGCATTAGGAGTTTATCACGCAATTCTCCCCATTTTCAATTCAGTACCTCTACCTTCCCTTCAAGTGTGCTCACTTTTCCCCTTCAAATTCCTATGTGGCTCACAGAAAACAGACTGACCGCTGTCAGAGGGGAAGGGGGATTTGAGGGCTGGGTGAAAAAGGTGAAGGGATTAAGAAGGATAAATTGGTAGTTCCAGAATAGCCACAGAGATGTAGAGTACAGCACAGGGAATATAGTCAGTAATATTGAGATAAATAGGTATAGGGCCAGGCAGTTTCTTAAGCAGCAGAGAGTACCACACTGTAAAGTACATGATTTTCTAACAACTTTGTTGTACTTCTGAACCTAATACAGAATAATACTGACAGTAAGTGGTAACTGAAAAATAAGAAAGGAGATGAAAGATGGTGGTGGAGTGGTGGCAGTTATCCTCACCTCCTCCCAGGACCGAAGTGGAATTACAACTAAAATATACAACAATTGAATAACCAACTCAAGACCAGCTGAACAGAAGTGTCATAACCGGAACTATGAGAGAAGATGGCGGCAAGATAGGTGGGAGCAGAGTTAACTTCCCCCTGCACCTGGGTGAAATACCTACCCACTCTACTGAGGAACAAAGCGAACAGCCAAAATCAGCCCAGCGTTTATGAAGATAGGAGACCAAAAAGTACAGAGGACACTGAGAAAACAGAAGGTAAGGGGATTGCTTCAGGACAAAAAGGTCCCTGGGACCAACGCTTGCACCAGGGCGGCTGCAGCCCCAGGCCCGCCCGTGCGGGGCCTGCTGCAGGACTCCTGGGAGAGAGCCGGGTTAATGGCCCCCTCCCCTGCCAAACAAGGCCTGAGCAACACTGTGAGAGACCCTGTTGCCTGAAGTCGCAGGGAGGGGAATAAGGACAAAGTGGAAAACCCAGGGAGACCTCGGGTGCTGGCTGAGGAGAGTTGAAAGTTGGGCTGCGTAAGATCCTGACCCAGACAGCCCCTGGCCTAGCTGGAGAGGGGGGCTGTGTGAGAGGTCAGGCCCTTCCTTGTATGGAGGGAGCCACAGGAATGAGCAGGAGGATTTCTCCCAAAAAGAAAAAGACACTCTGGGGCACATGGGGGAATTCCCCTGCAGAAACAGCTCCAGTCTCTTCTCCACCCCACCACCCCTCAGGGGACTGTGCGCACCTCATCTCAGGGAGCTGAGGCTCGGGGCACCACCCGGGGCAGGGTACCCAGCGACCAGGAGTGCGCCCAGCAACCAGGAAGTGCCTGCACCTCATTTCGGAGGGAGCTGAGGCTACAGAAACGACCCAGGGGAGGGTGCCCAGAGACTGGGAGTGTGTCCACCCACCAGTCTGTGTGCACCCACCGGGGAGTGTCCACACCTCATCTCGAAGGGAACTTAGACCACAGGTACCACCCTTGGGAGTGTGCCCAGTGACCAGGAGTGTGCCCAGTGACCAGGGAGTGCCTGCACCTCATCTCGGAGGGAGCTGAGGCTACAGGAACCACCTGGGGGAGGGTACCTAGAGAAGGGGAGTGTGCCCAGTGACCGGGGAGTGCCCATACCTTATCTCAGAGGGAGCTGAGACTACAGGCACCACTCGGGGCAGGGTGCCCAGTGACCGGGGAGTGTCTGCACCTCATCTTGGAGGGAACTGAGACCACAAGCACCAGGGAGAGTGCATAAAGGAAGGCTCTGCACGCACACCCATAGCCCGGAGGAGGCCTACCAGAAAAAAGAGTGGGTAGAAGCTGGGAACACCAGGATTCCTCCTGGAAGAGGAAACCCAACAACAAAGGAAACACCAACAGATAAGAAGAGAAGAAGGTGGAGTGAGTGGAAGCCACACTAAGTCAACCCAGGACCTATCTGAAAATACAACTAAACAGTGAAGAAATTACTAAGAACAAACTACTGAACAAGAGCAAGAGAAAAGCCTTGAAACCTAGTACACACGGAAGAACCAGCTCCAACACAACCTGCCCACACCTGCACAACAGAAAACAAGAGGCGGGGTACAGACTGACCCTCAGATAACCAGCTGGTGGGAAAACTCACCAAAGAAAGACCCTACAGGAACCAAAAACCAAAGACATACACAGAGCGAACATAAACCACAGCCCAAGATCAGTAAGATCGGGAGATCAAGGAGACTGTACACTAAATCTCACAGGTATTCTATCACAGAAGATTACACCAAAAACCCAGGGGGTCAGAACAGAGCAACTTAAGAAGCAAAGGCTAACAGGAACAGTCTCACAAACAATGGGAAGACAAAGAAACAATCCCCAAATGAAAGGAAAGGGGGAAGTCTCAGAAAAAATGCTAAATGAAAAAGAGGCAAGTCAACTATCAGATACTGAGTTCAAGGAATTGGTTATGAAGCTTAATGAGCTCACAGAGAATTACCAAAAACAGCAGGGAAACTACAATGAACTCACTGCAAACTATATCAACATGAAAAAGGAAATAGAAACTATCAACAAGGGCCAAGAGGAAATGAAGAATACAATTTTGGAACTGAACAACACAGTAGAAGGAATCAAAAGCAGGCTCAATGAAGCAGAGGATCAGATCAGCGAGATGGAGGACAAAGTAGAAAAAAACACCCAGAATGAGCAAGAAGAGGAAAAGAGGCTCAGAAAGAATGAAGAGGGGTTAAGGGAAATGCAGGACAACATGAAACACAATAATATCCGTATAATAGGGATACCACAAGGAGAAGAGGAAGAACAAGGGATAAAAAACCTGTTTGAAAAAGTAATGATGGAAAATTTCCCTAATTTGATGAGAGAAAAAGTCACACAAATCCAGGAATCACAGAGAGTCCCAATCAAGAGGAACCCAAAGAGGCCCAGTGCAAGACACATCATAATTAAAATGGCAAAATTCCAAGAGAAAGAGAGAATCTTAAAGGCAGCAAGGGAGAAACAGGAAATAACATACAAGAGAGTCCCTATAAGGTTAGCAGGTGACTTCTCAATAGAAATGCTCCAAGCCAGAAGAGAATGGCAAAAAATATTCCAAGTAATGAGAACCAGAGGACTGCAACCAAGACTACTTTACCCAGCACAGCTCTCAATCAAGATAGAAGGCCAAATAAGGAGTTTTCCAGACTAAAGAAGTCTAAAAGAATATACCTCCACCAAAGCAGCCCTGCAAGAGATGCTAAAGGGGCTGCTGTAAGGAAAGGAAGGAGAAGAGAGAAAGAGGGAGGAACACAGGTACAAAGAATCGGCAATGAATAAATACCTATCAATAATAACCTTAAATGTAAATGGATTAAATGCTCCAATCAAAAGACATAAAATAGCTGAATGGATAAGAAAGCATGACCCACACATATGCTGCCTACAAGTGACCCACCTCAGGACAGAAGACCTACACAGACTGAAAGTGAAGGGCTGGAAAGAAATCTTGCAAGCAAATGGACAGGAAAAAAAAAGCAGGGGTAGCAATAGTCATATCAGACAAAATAGACTTCAAAAAAAGGGTCATAAAGAAAGAACCAGATGGTCACTTCATAATAAGCAAAGGAAGAATCCACCAAGAAGACATAAACATTGTAAATATATATGCACCCAATATAGGAGCACCCAAATACATAAAGAAAATCTTGGAGGACTTCAAGAAAGATATTGACAGCAACACAGTTATAGTAGGGGATTTTAATACCCCACTGTCAAAGACGGACATATCTTCTAAACAAAATATGAAGAAAGATATTGTGGCATTGAACAAGGCCTTGGATGAAATGGACTTAACTGATATATATAGAGGCTTTCATCCCAAAGAAGCAAAATACACATTCTTTTCAAATGCACATGGAACATTTTCAAAGATAGACCACATGATAGGACAGAAAACAAGCCTCAACAAGTTCAAGAAAATTGAAATCATACCAAGCATTTTCTCTGATCACAAGGGACTGAAACTAGAAACAAATCTCAAGGAAAAAACTCCAAAACACTAAAAAACATGGCGATTGAATAGCATGCTATTAAACAATCAGTGGGTGAAAAATGAGATGAGAGAAGAAATCAAAAGTTTCTGGAAACAAACAAAAATGAACTCACAATAATCCAAAACCTATGGAACACAACAAAGGCAGTCCTGAGAGGGAAGTTTATAGCGATACAGGCCTGCCTAAAGAGAATGAAACTAGCTGAAATAAACAACCTAACCATTCACCTACAAGAACTTGAGGAACAACAACAAAGACAGCCCAGAGCAAGCAGAAGGAAAGAAATAACCAAGATCAGAGCAGAATTAAATGACATAGAGAGTAAAAGCACAGTTCGAAGGATCAATGAATCCAGGAGCTGGTTCTTGTAAAAGACAAACAAAATCAACAAGCCCTTAAGCAGGCTCATCAAGAAAAAAAGAGAGAGGACCCAAATAAACACAATTAGAAATGAAAGAGGAGAGATTACAACTGATACCACTGAAATACAAAGGATTGTAAGAAATTACTACAAAGAACTGTATGCCAAGAAATGTGAAAACCTAGATGAAATGGACAAATTTCTAGAAAAATATAATCTTCCAAAACTCAATGAAGAAGAATCAGAAAGCCTGAACAGACCAGTAACGACTGATGAAATTGAAACAGTAATCAAAAAGCTTCCAACACACAAAAGCCCTGGACCAGATGGTTTCACAGGAGAATTCTACAGAGCATTTAAGTGGGAGTTAACACCCATCCTCCACAGATTATTTCAAAAAATTCAAGAAGATGGAAGACTCCCAAACTTGTTTTTATGAAGCCAACATCATCCTAATCCCAAAACCAGATAAAGACATAACAAAGAATGAAATCTTCAGGCCAATATCACTGATGAACATAGATGCTAATATCCTCAACAAAATATTGGCAAACCGCATTCAGCAATACATTAAAAAGATGATACCCCGTGAGCTAAAAAGATCATACCCCATGAGCAAGTGGAATTCATCCCAGGGATGCAAGGATGGTACAATATTCGCAAATCAATAAACATAATACACCGCATAAACAAAAGCAAAGACAAAAAACACTTGATCATATCAATAGGTGCGGAAAAAGCATTTGATAAGGTACAGCACCCATTTATGATAAAAACCCTCAGCAAAGTGGGAATAGAGGGAGCATTCCTCAACATAATAAAGGCCATATATGAGAGACCTACAACCAACATCATACTCAATGGACAAAAACTTAGAGCTTTCCCACTAAGATCAGGAACAAGACAAGGATGCCCTCTCTCACCACTCCTATTCAACATAGTTTTGGAAGTCCTAGCCACAGCAATCAGACTAGAAAAAGAAATAAAAGGCATCCAAATTGGAAAGGAGGGAATGAAACTGTCACTGTTTGCAGATGACATGATAATGTACATGGAAAATCCTATAGACTCCACCAAAAAACTAGTTGACCTAATAAATGAATTTGGAAAAACAGCTGGATACAAAGTCAACACTCAGAAATCAAAGGCATTCCTGTACACCAACAACAAAACTGCAGAAACAGAAATCAGGAAAAAAATCCCATTTGATATAGCAACAAGAAATATAAAGTACCTAGGAATAAACCTAACCAAGGAGGTAAAAGACCTGTCCTCAGAAAACTACACAACACTGAAGAAAGAGATTAAGGAAGACACAAACAAATGGAAGCATGTACCATGCTCATGGATTGGAAGAATTAACATCATCAAAAAGGCCATCCTACCCAAAGCAATTTATAGATTCAATGCAATGCCTATTAAAGTACCCATGACATACTTCACAGATATAGAACAAACATTTCAGAAATTTATATGGAACCATAAATGATCCTGAATAGCTGCAGCAATTTTGAGAAAGAACAAAGCAGGAGGGATCACAATACCTGATATCAAACTGTATTACAAGGCCACTGTCATCAAAACAGCCTGGTAGTGGCATAAAATGGGTATATAGACCATTGGAACAGAAAAGAGAGCCCAGAAATAAACCCAGGTCTCTATGGTCAATGAATACTTGACAAAGGAGGCAGGAGCATAAAATGGAGCAAAAACAGCCTCTTCAACAGATGGTGTTGGGAGATCTGGGCAGCCACATGCAAAAAAATGAAACTTGATTAGCAACTTATGCCATACACAAAAATAAATTCAAGGTGGGTAAAAGACTTAAATATAAGTCATAACACCATAAAAGTCCTAGAGGAAAACATTGGCAGGACAATCTCAGACACTCCATGCAGCAACATCCTCACAGACATGTCCCCTAAAGCAAGGGACATAAAGGAAAAAAGAAACAAATGGGACCTCATCAAAATAAAAAGCTTCTGCATGGCTAAAGAAAACAGCAGTAAAAGGAAAAGAGAACCAACAGTATGGGGAAATATATTTGCCAATGATACCTCAGACAAGGGGCTGTTCTCCGAAATATATAAAGAACTCACACAACTGCAGTCCATGAAGATAAACAACCCAATTGAAAACTGGGCAAAGGATTTGAACAGACCCTTCTCCAAGGAAGACATACGGAGGGCCGAGAGACATATGAAAAGGATGCTCAGCATCACTAGCCATCAGAGTGGTGCAAATTAAAACCACAATGAGGTACCACCTCACACCAGTCAGAGTGGCCAACATAAACAAATCAACAAACAAATGTTGGAGAGGATGTGGAGAAAAGGGAACCCTAGTTGTTGGTGGAAATCCAGACTGGTGAGGCCACTGTGGAAAACAGTATGGAATTTCCTCAGAAAACTAAAAATGGAACTGCCCTTTGACCCAGCAATTCCATTGCTGGGATTATATACCCTAAGAACCCTGAAACACCCATCCAAAAGAACCTATGCACCCCAATGTTCATAGCAGCACAATTTACAATAGCCAAGTACTGGAAGCAACCTAAGTGCCCATCAGCAAATGAGTGGATTGAAAAACTATGGTACATTTACACAATGGAATTCTACGCAGCAGAGGGAAAGAAGGAGCTTACACCCTTTGCAATGGCATGGATGGAACTGGACAGCATTATGCTAATTGAAATAAGCTGGGTGGTGAGGGACAAATACCATATGATCTCACCTTTAACTGGAACATAATCAACAGAAGAAAAAAGTGAACAAAATATAACCAGAGACATTGAAATTAAGAACAATGGAACAATAGCCAGAGGGGAGTGGGGAGGCTCTTGTGGGGAGAGGGGTTTACAGGAGCTAATATAAAGGACACATGGAGAAAATCAAGGGGGAGGGTAGAGGAGGGGGAGGGAGGTGGGATTGGGTGGGGTGAGGTGGAGGGATGGGGAGAAAATGCATACAACTGTAATTGAATAACAATAAAAATTAAAAGGAAGAGCTAACTGAAGTGGAGGCAAACAAAACAGAAGATGAGCAGTAAGAAGATGGAAGAGAGAGAATAAGAAGAGGAGAAAGAGGAGGAGAAAGAAGAGAAGGAGGAAGAGGGAGGAATAGGAGGAGGAAAAGAGGAGGAAGAGGAAGAGGAGGAGGAAGAGAAGGAAGAAGAGAAATAGGAGGAAGAAGAGGAGGATGAGAAAGAGGAAGGAGGACTATGAGCAGGGGGGAGGAGGAGGAAGTAGAACCTAGTTAAAAGAATAAAATTGCAATAAATAACCTTCCTATCAGTTATCAGTTTAAATATAAATGGCATAAACGCTCCAACCAAAAGTCATAAGGTAGCTGAATGGATACGAAAACAAGACCCACATATATGCTCTCTGAAAGAGACCTACCTCAGAACCAAAGATACGTAGAGAGTATAGTAATGGGATGAAGAAGGAGATTTGATGCAAATGGAAATTTTTTAAAATTCTTGGCTATACTTTAAAACAAATGCTGTAATGTGAGACCAAGAAAGATAGTACATGATGATGAAGGGGTCAATCCAGCAAGAGGATACCTGTTGTAAACATTTATGCGACCGACATAGGAGCACCTAAATGTATAAGAAAATCTTCATGGACATAAAAGGGGAGATGTACAGTATTATAGGAGGGGATTTCAACACCCCATTGACATCAATGGATAGATGTTCCAGAAAAAAAAGAAAACAACAACAAGGAAATAGCAGCTTTAAATGACAAACTAGACCAGATGGACGTAATTAATGTCTCCAGAGCATTTTACCCCCAACCAGCAGAATGTATATTCTTTTCCAGTGCACGTGGAGCATTCCCTAGGATAGACCACATGTTAGGACACAAAACAAGTCTCAATAAATTTAAGAAGATTGAAATCATATCAAGCATCTTCTCGGACTGTAATGGAATGAAACTAGAAATCAATCACAAGAAAAAAAAAAAGAAAACCACACAAGGACATGGAGGGGAAATAACTTGTTACTAAACAAGGATTGGGTTAATAATAAGATCACGGAAGAAATCAAAGATACCTTGAAATACATGAAATGATAACACAACAACCCAAAACTTATGGGGCACGGTGAAAGCAGTTCTAAGGGGCAAACTCACAGCCTTTCAATCCTAACTCAAGAAATAAGGAAAATCTTAAACAATCTAACTTTACATTTAAAGGAACTTGAAGAAGAACAAGCAGCAAAGTCCAAAATGAGAAGAAGAAAGGAAGTAGTCAAGATCGTAGCAGAAATGAAGGGAAAGAATCTAAAAGAACAATACAAAAGATCAATGAAACGAAGAGCTGGCTCTTTGAAAAGATAAACAGAATTGACAAACTTTAACCAGACTCATCAAGAAAAAAAGAGAGAGGACCCAAACATATAAAATCAGAAATGAAAGAGGCGAAGTAACAACTGACACAACAGAAATACAAAGGATCAGAAGAAAATATTACGAACAATTGTATGCCAACAAATTGGATCATCTGGACAAAGTCAATAAATTCCTAGAAATATTCAATCTTCCAAAACTGAATATGAAAGAATTACAGTATCTGAATAGACAGTTTACAACTAATAAAATTGAAGCAGTAATAAAAAAATTTCCCAACAAACGTTCTGTAGCGGATTCCTTCACAGATAAATATTACTGAATATTCAAGGAAGAACTAATACCATTCCTTCTCAAACTATTCCAAAAATGTCAAGAGGAAGGAAGACTCCCAAACTCATTTTATGAGGTTAGTATTATCCTTATTCCAAAACCAGATAAGGACGCTACGAAGAAAGTTATAGGCCAATAGGACTGATAAATATAGATGATAAAATTGTCAACAAGATATTAGTGAAGCAGATCCTGCAGTACATTAAAAAGATCATAGTGTGCCCAGATACAATTCATTCCAGGAATGCAAGGAGGCTAGAATATCCACAAATCAATAAACGTGATACACCACATGGGCCAAATGACGAATAGAAATGACATGACCTTATAAATAGATGCAGAGAAAGCATTTGGTAAAATCCAGCACCCGTTTATCGTAAAAACTCTCAGCAATGTGCATATGTAGGGACGTAGTAAACACCATGTATGACAAGCACACAGCCAATGATATCATTCACAATGGGCAAAAACTAAAAGTCTTTCCCCTTGAGGTCAGGAGCAAGGCAGGGATGCCCACATTACCCACTCTTAGTCACCATAGAACTGTAGCCACAGCCATCAGAAAAAAACAAGAAATAAAAAGGCATTCAAATTGGAAAGGAATTGTCACTATTTGAATAAGACATGATAATATATAGAGAGAACCCTAAAGATTCCACCAAAAAAAAATTCTTGAAGTGGTAAATGAATTCAATAAAGTATCAGGATACAAAACAAATATTTAGAAATCAGATACATTTTTATACACCAGTAATGAACTATGAGGAAGGGAAACTAAGAAAATAATCCCACTTACAATTGTATGAAAAGTAATAAGATAGGAATAAATTGAACCAAAAATGTAAAAGACCTGTACTCAGAAAATTATAAGACACTGATGAAAGAAGTTGAAGACGCATATTTTTGTCTTCAAATATGTGTCTACATATGTGTCTACATGATGTTCATGGATTGGAAGACTCACATCATTAAAATATCCATACTACCCAAAGCAATGTACAGATTCAACACAATTCCTATCAAGATATCAATCTTGTATTTCACAGAAGTAGAACAAATATTCCAAAAGCTTTAATGGAACCACAAGAGATCTCAAATAGCCATAACAATCTTGAAAAAGAAACAGAAAGTAGGGAAAACCATGTTACCTGATATCAAACTATACTACAAGGCCATAGAAATGTAACAAGCACAGTACTGGCATAAAAACACACATATAAATCAACTGAACAGAATTGAAAACCCAGAAATAAGCCCACATCTATATCTTCTATTAACATTTGACAAGGAGACAAAAACATACAATGGGCCAAAGATAGTCCAGTCAATAAATGGTGTTGGGAAAATCGGACAGATACGTGTAAAAAACTTAAAATAGGCTATCCTCTTACAGCATACACGTGCATAAACTCAAAATGCATTAAAGACATAAATGTAATACTCAAAACTATAAAAATTTCTAGGAGAAAACATAGGCAGTAAAATCTCCGATATTTCTTGTAGCATTATGTTTTCTGATGTATCTCCTCAGGCAAGGGGAACAAAAGAAAAAAACAAGTGAGATGGCATTGAACTAAAAAGATTATGCACAGCAAAGGAAAGCATCAACAAAATGGAAAGGCAACCAACTGCATGGGAGACAGTGTTCACCAATGATGCATCTGGTAAGGGGTGGATATCAAAAATTTATAAAGGACTTATACAGCTTAGCACACACAAAAAACCCCACAATCCAATTAAAAAAATGTGCAAAGGTCCTGGATGGACACTTCTCCAAAGAGGATATATAGGTGGCCAATAGACATATGAAAAGACGCTCAACATTGCTAATCATTAGAGAAATGAAAATTAAAACCACAAAGCGATATCAGCTCACACATGTCAGTATGGTTATCATCAGTAAATCCATAAACAACTGCTCATAAGCACGTGGAGAACAGGGAACCCTTGTGCTCTGTTGGTGAGAGTGCAGACTGGTGTAGCCACTGTGGAAAACAGTATGGAGTTTTTACAAAAAATTAAAAATGGAACTGCCTTATGACCCAGCAACTCCACTTCTGGGAATATATCCTAAGAAACCTAAAACACTAATTAGAAAGAATATATGCACCCCTATGTTCATTGCAGAGTTATTTACAATAGCCAAGACTTGGAAGTAGCCCAAGTGCCCATCAGTAGATGAGTGGATAAAAACGCTGTGGAACATTTACACGATGGAATTCTAGTCAGCCAGCCATAAAAAGAAGGAAATCTTACCCTTTGTAACAGCACGGATGGACCTGGAGAGTATTATGCTAAGTAAAATAAGCCAGTCAGAGAAAGACAAATACCATATGATTTCACTTATATGTGAAATCCAATGAAAAAATAAACTGATGAACAGCATAGAAACAGTCTCATAGATACAGAAAACAGATTGACAGCTGTCAGAGGTCAGGGTGTTGGGGGCGTGGGTGAAAAAGGTAAAGGGATTAAACAAAAAAATAAAACCTTGTAGACACAGACAACATACAAGAGGGAAAGGGGGTGGGGGAGGTAGAGGAGGGTAAAGGGGGGATAAGTAGTGATGGGAGGAGACGACTTGGGGTGGCAAACACACAATATAATGTATAGGTGATATATTATAGAATTGTACAATTTATTCCTATATAATTGTATTAACCAATATCACATATTAATAACCAATAAATTCAATAAAATTTTTAAAACAAAGACCCTATCTGGGTCAACATTTCCAGAGAAGTAATCTCTTATCTTCTGTTGATGTGGGTGATGTTGGAAGATGGAACTGAGACTAAGCTGATCGTAACACACTTTACACAGTCATTGTTTTGACCTCATTCACTTATGTGCATAATTTCAAAGGTTACAAACAAGTTCCCTCAGATTCCTGGAATTCAGCCCTGGCTGGTGTGGCTCAGTAGATTGAGTGCCAGCCTGTGAACCAAAGGCTTGCCTGTTCGATTCCCAGTCAGGGCACATGCCTGGGTTGTGGGCCAGGTCCCCAGTAGGGGGCGTGCGAGAGGCAGCCACACACTGCTGTTTCTCTCCCTCTCCCCCTTTCCTTCTCTAAAAGTAAATAAATAAAATCTTTAAAACATATTCCTGAGAGTTCTTTGGTGCAAATTAGTTTTATTTTTTTGTTGTCGTCTTAGTATTTCTTGCTGTCTCCTAGTCAAATGGAAAATTAATTATTTTTCTATGCTCCCTTTGTAATTCTAATAAATTGCTTTTTGGTCCTCAAGACTTTGTTGATACTTTCTTATTTTGTCTCCTTTTCTTTTCTTTTTGTCTTCATGTCCTTTTGAATATTTGTCATTTTTTTCTTTGCTACGTACTCAGTTGGGCTTGGGTAAATCTGTTAAACATGTATGTGCAGTGGAATATGAAGAACAAAATAAAACAGAAACAGGCTCAGAGATACAGAGAACAGATTGATGGTTGGCAGGGCGAGGGAGGTGGGGGCCTGGGTAAAGAAGGTGAAGGGACGGAGAAGTACAAATGGGTAGTTACAGGATAGTCATGGGGATGTAAAGTACAGCATAGGGAGCACAGTTAATAACATTGTAATAACTATGGGTGGTTCCAGGTGTGTCCTGGAAATACCAGGAGGACTTTGTGAAGTACATCATTATCTAACCACTGCGCTGTACACCTGAAACTAATACTAAGTAATATTGAATGTCAATAGTAACTGAGGAAAAAAACATGCGTGTTCAATTGGACACTTCTAAATCAGAACGGAGTTTTTAGTAGTTTCCACCTTTTAGTCAGAGATTCACATTTGATTCTCAGATCCTTGTTTCGTTATGTTGCATTTCCTTTGGAAGATCTAGTGTATACGATGGGGAAATCTAAACTTTTCACACTCTCCGTGATCCCATTTGCGTGAATTTCTAAATGGTCCTTTATTCTCTTCAGTACTCATTTGTGTTTTATTCCCTGAGGGGCGTTGTTGCAGAGACACCAGAATTGTGGGTAATCTGAATACAATTTACATTGCACTTTGACTTGGTTATGCAGCATTTGCCAAGTGTTGCCATGGGTTTGTGCGGAGTGACAATTCACAAACTTGACTAAATATTGCACTAGTCCTCCAATCTGCATTTCTTTGTCTGTTTCCATGCTGTGTCCCCAAGTTTTCCAGCCTTGGAGGATATCCTGCATTCGGTATCTAAATTAGGACAGCACAAGTCTGCCACACAGCCATATGATTGTAGGAAGTCTTCTTTTCTCCTATTAGCTTATTCCCCCTTACTGATTCTAAAACCCACCCAGGGTTCTAACAAACTCTTCTTGCTTGTTGCCTGTCACACCTTTTTCCAGTCTGCTGCTCCAAGCTTCACTGTTCATTACATTTTCCCTTCCTGTGAATACATCTCTAGACTGCTGTATTTTCTCCCTAAAAGGCTCACGGATATAGTCTCTCCTTCCTTTCTTAACATTGCAGCTACCACCAGGCTGTAAGGTATGCTGAGTATTGAAGAATATCTGAAAGTAATAGCAACACAGGGTAAGACCACATAGTATGACATGTCAGATAATTCTGCTGCCAAAGTTATTTGTCTATACCCCATTGCCAAGGGCTCTCTAGGGCTCGTGAAAAGATGAAAGGAACTTCTCCAGGAAAAAGACTAAAGGTTTCTGTAGTTTGAGCTACTGTGATGCTTCTCCTTAGTTTTGCCCCTCTCCAGCTTCCATGCCATCCTGTGTGGGAAGCTAAATATTGTGGTGGAAAGAAGTGGAAAAAGAAACAGGATTTTGAAATGTTCTTCAGGGGTGTCCAACCTGTGGCCCATGGGCCACATGCACCGCAGAATGGCTATGAATGTGGCCCAGCACAAAATCGTTACTTTACTTAAAACATGATGAAATTATTTTTGTCATTACATGTCACAGTGTATTGAATGTGTGGCCCAAGACAACTCCTCTTCTTCTGTTGTGGCCCAGAGATGCCAAAAGGCTGGACACCCCCAGGGGGAGGAGGATGTTTTGCTGCTGTTCGTTTGATTAAATTGTTTGGCTGTGTAAGTCTTGGGAAGGTATGTCTACTGTGTTGTAGCCCTTGTTTGTGGCTGATTGAACAGAGGCCAGCAAAATATTTAAAGTTCTTGCAAGTTAAATCCGTCGTGGCTTGTTTGAAATTTTACTAGGCACTAACTAATGAAAAGGGTACTGGTAGCTTGTATGAAAAATGCTAAGCCTCTTAAAATAAAATATTGCAATGGGCGGGTGGTCGTTAGATAATTGTTGCTCGGGACCGGAGAAAGTTTCAGGTAACATTTAGAAGACACGCAGAATAAAACTAGAGGCAAGGTACTTGCATGCTCAACCTACCCTGTTGAAAAATAACTTTACCTTCTGCTGCTACATTGATTTGGCTTATGAGTCATCAAGGTGGGGAACTATTTCAGGTTTTTAGAAAAATACGGCTTCATAAATGACTCAGCCTATTTACCCAAATACAGCGTGAAATGCAATTTAATCCTCTCAAGAATTCCTCGTTGAACTCTGCCATACATTCTGTAGAACTGAAACAGGCACAATTAAAGTATACACCAGTGGTCTCTAATGTCACCCTCAGTACTTAATGCCACTCTGCTATGTTGTCATTGTCCAGTAATAATGGGCAGATAAAATCAAAAGATATAGACTCGTCTTAGCTTTAGTTGGGCTGCTCTGTGGATAACAAAAGCACCTTACAATTAATATTATATGAACATTTACAATATGCAAATAGTATAGAATGGATCACCTTTGTAGTGTCGAAATGAAAATAAATGCAAATGCAACATAATGATTGGTTTGGTTGCAGTTTTTGAAAACCTACAAGATTAAGATATAACATATTAGTGTCCATATACATTATTTTCTCCTTTTTTTCTCCATTCACTCTATTAGGTTTTTTTATTTTTTCTATTTTACTCTATTTAATGAAAACATTTTTCTTCCCAGGCATTTTGTGTCTTCTTCTGTGTTTTGTATCATGATGAAAAGCCTCGACCACTTTTGCATTCTTGTTATGTCCTTATCTGAAGGAGCTAGCATTACCTTTTAGATCAGGCATGGGCCTGGAGCTCCAGTGCATTTCCCTAAAGTTGGGAATTTATGCAAACTAGAACCAGTGGAGTCTCATAAGTAATTTTCTCTACCAAAGAGATAAATGAAGGGCTGATGGAGGACATTGTGTTACCTCTCTGATGTTGAGTAAAGCTAAAGTCTATTTTAATGCAATGAACTGAGTTTGCAAAACCACAATATTTGATCTTAGAAGCAGCTACTCTATCATCTTGATGCTTTTCCCATCTCTATTTGCAGCTTTTAGCATTATTCTTCCCACTTAAAAGTCTACTTAAATCTTTCACACACACAAATGGTCAGAAAATTCCTCTACAAAAGTCTTTTCTTTCTTTCTAAACTTGCAAATGTGTTCAAAGATTTATGAACAATAGGCACATGGTCGTTTTTCTCTCTACATTTGAATTCTGAGTCCAAACACTTACGCAGGCATGGACTTGTTCATGCAAATAGGAATTGCCCTTGGCTGTACGGAGAAATTGCCTGGTCAACTCATTTTGGGCCCCAGGAAAATGAACTCAAGTGTCAGCTCTCCAATATAATGCGTGAAATGGCTTTTTAAAATCAGTGCTTAGTAGGGAAAACAAAAATGGCTGATTGAAGAGAACTGAAACCATACTGAACTAACTAAATCAACCACGTCTTGTTTTATATCTTTTTGGTGTGCGTAAATGTATGCAGCTGTATGAGTTAGAATTGTGGGACTGTGTGAAGTAGAAAGCAATCCCAAGCTGCTTGAGTTGTTTCGCCATTTCTCATTTCTCCTGGCATACATACTTTTTTTCCTGGCACATCAAACTTCTCTACTAAGTTCCATACCAAGAAGACAGTGTCCTTCCTGCAGCCCCTGTGTTTGTCTGTTACAGTGCCCAGCAGTGCGCAAAGGCTGGGTGCTGACGTAGCCCCATTTGAAATTTCGCAGAGAAGAGTGTCTGGCCCACCTTTAGTCAGGGATCTAGATATGATCTCGTCTCTGGCCAAGGCAATAGGTACCCATCTGTGTGAACTGGACAAAATTAAATCATGTACTTGTTGGCTGGCAGAACCCCTGAAGAGTATTTACTTGGTAAAGTTAAAAAAATATAGAGATATGGCGTTGGCATGGTTATTGTACTAATTAATCTCTTCTTACTAGATGTTGCTGAAATTTTTAGCTAGAGCAATTTCTCTATGCTTCATTTATTTTCTTTGTTTAGTGTGTCTTTTATTTAAAAAATGTTGTTCATTTACTTTCAGAGAGAGAAGGGAGGGAGAAAGAAAGGGAGAAAAACATCAGCTTGTTACCTCTCTTTCGCCCCCCCAACTGGGGACCCTGCCCTCAACCCAGGCATGTGCCCTGACTGGAAATTGAACCGGTGACCCTTTGGTTCGCAGGGCAGCGTTCAATCCACTGAGCTACACTACCTAGGGCTAGTGTATGTTTTTATTAATACCTTTGCTTCTTTGACTGGTCGTGGTGGCTCTTCTGTGGGAGGCATCCCAGTTGATATACAGAGGACTCAATTCAAAATGACTTGAAAAAGTAGGGAATTTATCATCTTACCTAATAGAATGAGCCATTACAAAGGATAGGGTCATCAAATCAGAATCATCTAAATCATGTGTCTTACCCAGTGTTTACAAGGTCTGCTTATCAGCATATTAATGAGGAAAATAGATCATGTCACCTGCCTCCTTGCTTGATCTAGAAGCATCCCCTCAGTCAAGGGGAAAGATAGTAATCCAGCTGTTTTAACTCATTCCCTGAGGACAGGGGAATTTCATTCTTCCTAACCCCTGTACCCCTTCACCTCCACCCACCTCTACCTCCTCTTCTTCCAGTAGTAGTTTTTTTTTTGTCTCCATGCTTGTTACCCATGTTTACCAAATGGTTGTCACAGATCCAAGCATCACACACTCACACAACAGAGTCTATAGGCCAGAATGCAAAGGACCCCGTTTTTCAGAAGCCCCCTCAATAGATATTCTGTTGTGTTTCATTTGTTATAAACATATCATATGCCCTTTTCTAAACTAATAACTGATAAGGGGAAGTAATTACCTCAATCAGGAAAATGGAGACAACTGTACTTGAAAAACAAAAAAAAAAAAAACATTAAAAAAATGGACTAATAAACACCCTTGATGTTAAGGAGAACACGTAGATGCTCTTCCAGAGAAGCTGATGATATCTGAAAATTCTGGTTCTCATTGAGGAAGAAATGGTGGCGGAGGGTAGACGTTGTTTCTGGGTAGCCCACCAAAATTGTCTGCCCTAGTCCTGCAATCTACAGGTAGGGCAGTTGAGCCTATTTCTGGAACTACATCTGCAACGGCTAAAAAGCAGATTTTTAAAAGCAGTTGCTAAGAGTTTGGAGAATGTTTCTAATATTACTGACCATCTTGTTTTTCTCCTCTCTATTACAGGAGGTTATTACCACAGAAAATACATTTCCCATAATTAGTGCCTTCAGCTTTAATTCAGGATTGTATAGTGGACTTTCCAAAAGAGCTATTGCATAGGACTGGCCTCTGTGGCAATAGAGGAGGGAGAGTTAATTTTTGTAATTCAGTGACTCTAATATCATAGAAATCCCCACAATTGCTTAGTAAAGTGGCATTTTCTAGACCTGAGTTTATTGACAGTTTAGCCTAAGAACCTGCATGTTTAACGGGTGTCCCTGGAGGTCCCTGGAGGAGTGCCCATGTGCTTTAGATCACTGTGGAGAAATACTACTAATACGCCTGGGATCAGGAACTGAATCTTCCTGGCCTGAGTGCCGCTTGGAATACTGGTTCCTCTTACCTAAGACCCTATGCTTCTGATGTTGTTTATCTTCCACTGCAAACTTTTATCTTTAAACACTTCATTCCCTAGGTTGTTCCTCATCAGCAGTCTCATTGTGGGGGTACTTTTTTTTTTTTTAAGATTTTACTTATTTACTTTTAGAGAGAGGAGAAGGGAAGGAGAAAGAGAGGAAGAGAAACATTAGTGTGTGAGAGATCGTGTGCCCCAACTGGGGACTTGGCCTGCACCCCAGGCATGTGCTCTCACTGGGAATCAAACCAGCAACCTTTTGGTTTGCAGGCCAGCACTCAATCCACTGAGCCACACCAGCCAGTGCTGTAGGGGTACTTTCTAAGTGAAATAGGCAATGCATACAGGGTTACTAAAAAAGTCACATTTGCATTATAATTGTAATTATTTCCCAGGGATTTTAAACACGTATATGGGGGTTCCTACCTACCGCATTATGCAGTCCTCTTCTTGATTGAGAAAGAACATGGAGAGGAAATAGTTTGTAGCATGCCACTAAATTTTGACTCAAGTATACTTTTCAGTTCTTTTCGTTATGCCACAACTAGAATCAAATGCAGCCACCTATCATGTAGACAGAGAGTGTACTGCCAATTACTTGATATTTCAGTTATTTTGAGCCATCAAAATATCCTTGTCCGTCTTCCTCACTTTTGAGCTTAAATCATATCACCTTTAAAAAGTCACGTCTGCTATGATCAGTTTAGTGGATGCTATCACTCAGAACAATTTTTGTAATGCTGCTTCTTCCCTTCCCTTATCCTCTTCCTGGCACACCCACATCTTTTACTATACTTAGTATGTGTATTGTTTTATAAGTTCTTTGGCTTTCCATTTCTTAAACTGTTCTTAATACGCCCCTGTCTATTCTATAACTATCTATTTGTACTTTATCCCTTCACCTTTTCTGCTGCTCTCCCTCTTCCCTCTCCCAGCTGACAACCCTCCAAATGATCTTCCCATCTATGATTTTATTTCTGTTCTGCTTGTTTGCTTAGTTTGTTTTTTATTTTTTAAAGTATATTTTATTGATTATGCTATTACAGCTGTCCCAATTTTTATACCCCTTTATCCCCCTCTCCCTTTTATCCCCCTCTCTGTCCCACACTACCCCCACCTTCCAGCACCTCCCCCACCCCCCAGTGAGTTGATGTCCATGGGCCATAAACATGAGTTCTTTGGCTTCTCTATTTCCCATGCTATTCTTAACCTCACCCCGTCTATTTTGTACCTACTATTCATGCTTCTTATTCTCTGTACCTTTTCCTCCATTCTGCCCTACCTCCACTGATAACCCTCCATGTGATCTCCATTTCTGTGATTCTGTTCCTTTTCTAGTTGTTTGCTTAGTTTGTTTTTGTTTTTTGTTTTTTTAGATTCAGTTGTTGATAGTTGTGAGTTTGTTGTCATTTTATTGTTCGTATTTTTGATCATCTTCTTTTTCGTAGATAAGTCCCTTTAACATTTCATATAATAAGGGCTTGATGATGATGAACTCCTTAAACTTGACCTTATCTGGGAAGCACTTTATCTGCCCTCCCATTCTAAATGATAGCTTTGCTGGATAGTGTCATCTTGGATGTAGGTCCTTGCCTTTCATGACTTTGAATACTCCTTTCTAGCCCCTTCTTGACTGAAAAGTTTCTTTTGAGAAGTCAGCTGATAATCTTATGGGAACTCCTTTGTGGGTAACTGTCTTTTGCTGCTTTTAAGATTCTCTCCTTATCTTTAATCTTGGGTAATATAATGATGATTTGCCTTGGTGTGTGCCTCCTTGGATCCAACTTCTTTCAGACTCTTGGAGGTTCCTAAGGCCCGATACCTTACAATGTAACAGGTGCACCGAGACAAAGAAATATGGCCCAAATGAAAGAATAGATCAAAACTCTAAGAATAGAACTAAGTAATAAAAAGATAGCCAACCTAGCAGATGCAGAATTCAAAACACTGGTAATCAGGATGCTCACAGAAATGGTAGAGTATGGTTGTAAAATAGAGGAAGAAGTGAAACCTATGCAAAATGAAATAAAGAAAAATGTGTGGGGAACCAACAGTGATGGGAAGGAAACCAGGACTCAAATCAATGGTTTTGAGCAGAAGGAAGAAAGAAACATTCAACCAGAACAGAATGAAGAAATAAGAATTCAAAAAAATGAGGGGAGGCTTAGGAACCTCTGGGACAACTTTAAAGGTTCCAACATCTGAATCATAGGGGTGCCAGAAGGAGAAGAGGAAGAGCAAGAAATTGAAAACTTATTTGAACAAATAATGAAGGAGAACTTCCCCAATTTGGCAAAGGATATAGACTTCCAGGAAGACCAGTATGTATATTATTATTTTGGCATGTATTGTAGTTCCCTGAAGGTAATATGTTTGTGTGTATCTACTGCTTTGGAAATAATTTAAGTGAAATAAGAAATGAGTATGAACACACCTACACATCTTACATAATGTGCATCACCCGTGGATGACTTAATAGGTCTATGACAGCAAGTGATACATTTCCTAGAAGAATCTAAGAAAATGACAATCTCTATGCATACCACAGTATTATCTATCAACTGATTAAATTATACATAGCATAATACAGCATGCATATATATGTATATATGCATATATAATACACATAATATAGTGTATATATATCTACATACCTATATATTTACATTTATATCGATATATACATGCACTGTATGTTAGACATGTTGATATGTGTATATACATGCATGTACGAGGTCTGTCTGGAAAATATGTAGCCATTGTTAATATAGTGAGAACGGTTTGCACAACATCGATGTAATGTGGCAGCCAAGGAGAGTGGACTGGAATGTGCATGTGTGAACAGTGACAACTTCACTGTACTAGTCAGTAGGGCCTGTAAACGTCATTCAGTGAGCATGTGTATTGTGTGGCCGTTGCACTCAAAATCACTGAGCAAGTAAATCAATGAATGAATCTGCATCGTATTTTACATTAAGCTCAAACAGTCCTCCACAGAAACTATTTGGGTGATGCAGAAGGCTTTTGGGGATGATGCACTGAGTGCTGCACAAATAAAAAGTGTGACACAGATGCTTCAGAGTTGGTCGAGAATCTGTGGAAAGTGATCCACGTTCTGGAAGGCCTGCAACAAGCAGAACACCTGAGAATGTTGAACATGTACGGGCTGCAATCAACAAAGATCAGCCACGGACAGTGTGAGAACTCGAAGCTGATCTGGGGATTCCAAAACCTACTGTGTCCGACATTGTGACGCAGGATCTTGGCCTGAAACGTGTCATGGCAAATTTGTTCCATGGCTTCTGCTACCAGAGCAGAAGGAACATCATACTGCAGTTGCTCATGACTTGATTCAAACCGCTCCCAATGAACCACATTTCCTCAACAAGGTCATTACTGGAGATGCATCATGGGTCTACGGCTATTTTCTGGAAACAAAAGGCCCAGTCATCTCAGTGGAAGTCGCCTGGTTCTCCGTGCCTGAAGAAGGCATGGCAGAGTTGTGGCAAGATCAAGATGATGTTAACAGTGTGTTTTGATTGGGAAGGTATTGTCCATCACTAGTATGCCCTGCCAGGCCAAACAATAAGAAGTACTACCTGAATATTCTTCATCAGTTGAGAGATACAATATGATAAAAACGAACACAGCTATGGGCAACCGGTGACTGGCAGCTTCATCACAACAACATGCCCACTCATGTATCACATTTCCTACAGAGTTTTTTTTGCGAAACATCAAATCACCCAGGTAACTCAGCTTCCCTACAGCCCAGATTTGTTACTCTGTGACATCTGGCTTTTCCCACAACTAAAATCACCTTTGAAAAGGAGGAGATTTCAGACCCTTGATGAGATTCAGGAAAATAGGATGGGGCAGCTGATGGTGATTCCAACAAAGGATTTTGCGGAGTGTTTTGAACTGTGGAAGAGATGCTGGAAGAACTGTGTGAGGTTCCAAGGTGCCTACTTTGAAGGGGACAGAGACATCATTGTCCTATGTACAATGTTTGTTGTATCTGGTATCTTCTTCAATAAATGTCTCTATTTTTCATAGTACATGGCTGGATACGTTGTGGACAGACCTTGTATACACACACTGGTTTCAAAAAGTTCTGTTACTAAGAAATGTAAATTCATATAAAACATCACTGAGCTAATATCATTCTTGTAATCACATATACACCATAAATGGCTATTACAAGTATAATTGATATTAGAAGGTTTACAATGCTTCAATATTAAAAAAAAAGATGTGCTCACATTTTACATTAGAAAGTGCTGGCTCCTAGTACACAATCATTCTCCTTGAAAATGTTTAATGACATTCTGTGCGATACACGTTTCAGTTCTCTCTCTCTGCACGTCATCACATGTAGTTTAAGAGGTGGACGTGGCTGCTGAGAAATGGGAAAGAGCACACAGGATGAAAAGAACAGGAGCACGGCAACAGGAGACACTCCCGAGGACAGAACAGGACTGCGGAGGGTGGATAAATGGATAGATGGACAGATGTGCGGATCGCTGGATTCATGTTTGCGTGTGGGCACGTGTGTGCATGCACGTGTACGTCTGTGTTTCATCTTCAGGCTCACTTAGTCTCTGCCTCCAGCTGACCTGGGAGACAAAGGAAAGGGGAGAAAACTAGCCCGTGCTGAGGCCCCTTCCTATTGTATTCCAGGTACTGTTTCTTTTTCTATTCGATTTGCTCAAAATCTTTCTGAAGAGAGCATCATCCCTCACCTTCATTTTACAAGTAAATATGCTCCATCCCAGGTGACTGAGCAAATTCAAACACCAAACTGGTAAAGAAAATGGTTTTCAAACCCAGGTCTGTCTGACTCCAAACCCACATTTGTTGCCCTGGAGGGACGGGCTTCTTGAATCTTTCCCATACGTGCTCAGGAATCTGAGCAGATGTGTGATAATGTCTGAGAACCACCAAGGAGTTAGTGAAATTGAGATTCCCAGTTTATACTCCTACAGATTTTTTTTATCAGGTATACCACATGTACATTTTGTCGAGAGGAAAGTTATTTAGTCTTAGCATTAGCTCAAGGAAATTGACCTGGAGGGCCAGAGAATACCTGTATTTTTAGAACTCCACATTCTACCCCAGTCGCAGACAAACGTAGAGCTACCACTTTGGAAAATATTAAAGCATGGGATGGGAACAAAGAAAAGATTTTCGGGGTTACCCACAAGTTCATATGAAATGCTTTTCATGAACGTTGCCTTAAATTTGTAATGAAAGCCAGATAGGAATGCTTCATTTTTCACAAGTGGAATAATTTATATATTCATCAGCAGTGTCTTACTCAACAAAGCAGAATGATAGCAATGATAAAAAATGTTGTTTTTATTAAGGGGAAACATAAAATGTTTAAACATCATGTGTAAAGGTATAGTCCTTTTTTAATGATTTTAAGAATCTAAGCCAATATAAAATTTTTGGTACAGTTGGTTAACATTGATTAAAATGTATTGTTTTTCAATAATAATTTTAGCAAAAATATAAGATACTATTCACTGAAATGCAGAGATAATTATATATATATATGGGGGCTCTAATAGTACTACAGTTAAGATAATTACATTTTTTGATATATTTATTGATTATGCTACTACAGTTGTCCCTTTTCCACCCCTTCACTCAACTCCATCCTGCCCACCCTCTCCCTCCCACATTCCCCCCCAATAGTTCATGTCCATGGTGATATTTATAAGTTCTTTGGCTTCTACATTTCCTACACTATTCTTACCCTCCTCCTGTCTATTTTCCACCTATCATTTATGCTATTTATTCTCTGTACCTTTCCCCCTTCTCTCCCCCCCATCCCCTATTGATAACCCTCCATGTGATCTCCATTTCTGTGATTCTGTTTCTGTTCTAGTTGTTTGCTTAGTTTGCTTTTGTTTTGGTTTTAGGTGTGGTTGTTAATAACTGTGAGTTTGCTGTCATTTTTACTGTTCCTATTTTTTATCTTCTTTTTCTTAGATAAGTCCCTTTAACAATTCATATAATAATGGCTTGGTGATGATGAACTCCTTTAACTTGACCTTATCTGAGAAGCACTTTATCTTCCCTTCCATTCTAAACGATAGCTTTGCTGGATACAGTAATCTTGGATGTAGGCCCTTGCCATTCATGACTTGGAATACTTCTTGCCAGCCCCTTCTTGCCTGTAAGGTCTCTTTGGAGAAATCAGCTGACAGTCTTATGGGAACCCCTTTGTAGGTAACTGTGTCCTTTTCTCTTGCTGCTTCTAAGATTCTCTCCTTATTTTTATCTTGGGTAATGTAATTATGGTGTGCCTTGGTGTGTTCCTCCTTGGGTTCATCTTCTTTGGGACTCTCTGAGCTTGCTGGACTTCCTGGAAGTCTATTTCCTTTGCCAGATTGGGGCAGTTCTCCTTCATTATTTGTTCAAATAAGTTTTCAAGTTTTTGTTCTTCCTCTTCTCCTTCTGGCACCCCTATAATTCGGATGTTGGAACGTTTCAAGATGTCCTGGACGTTCCTAAGCCTCTCCTCATTTTTCTGAATTCTTGTTTCTTTATTCTTTTCTGGTTGGATGTTTCTTTCTTCCTTCTGGTCCACACTGTTGATTTGAGTCCCAGTTTCCTTCGTATCACTATTGGTTCCCTGTACATTTTCCTTTGTTTCTCTTGGCATAGCCTTCATTTTTTCATCTACTTTTTGAACAAATTCAACCAATTCTGTGAGCGTCTTAATAACCAGTGTTTTGAACTGTGCATCCAATAGGTTGGCTATCTCTTCCTCGCTTAGCTGTATTTTTTCTGGGAGAGAACCAAGATGGCGGCGTAGGTAGACACACTGCGCCTCCTCGCACAACCAGAACTGACAGAAAATCGAAAGGCAAGGAGGTCCGACACCAAGGAGATAAAAAAGAAACATACATCCAGACCAGTAGGAGGGGCAGAGACAGGCACTGGGGCAGAGAGGACTTGCATGGCCGTTGCGGGACCGAGACTGGGGGAGTGTGGGACGAAAGGGACAGGCAGTCTGACCAGTAGCAGACCCTGCGGCCCTACATCCGCACACAGATAAACCGAGAGGGCCGGACTCAGAGTGGCTGAGAATGGGGCAGTCAGAGCGTGGGTAGCACCCCGCGGCCCCACACTCGCGCACAGATAAACCAGGACGAACAGTGGGGAGCGAAGGATACTATGTAACCCAGTGCTCCAGCGCAGGGAAATAAAGCCTCAAACCTCTGATTGAAAATGCCCATGGGTGTTGTGGAGGCAGCAGGAGAGACTCCCAGCCTCACAGGAGAGGTCGTTGGAGAGACCCACAGGGGCCTAGAGTGTGCACAAGCCCACCCACTCGGGAACCAGCACCAGAGGGGCCCAATTTGATTATGGGTAGCGGAGGGAGTGGCTGAAATCTGGTGGAGAGTGGAGCAGGCGCCATTGCTCCCTCTCGGCCCGTCCCTCAGGTACAGCATCACAGTGCAGCGACCAGCGTTACCCCGCCCCCTGGTGAACACCTAAGATAATTACATTTAAGAACCAAAATATCAAATTTACAAACTGTTGCAGATTTGACTGTTGCTGTCAAATCGTGGAAACTACCCTAAAGTGATCAGCTATTTTTAAGTAGCTTAAGGCTTATTCTGGAATTTCTCTAAACCCCATTTTTCTTCTTGATAAAATGGGAATATGATCTATTTCACAGTATGTCTGTGAGGATTAAGTGGGTATTAAATAAGGTAATAATTAAAGTCGATATTTGAACAAGGACTTCTTGCCATAGGTCATTTCACAAAATCCTGTACAACTAAGAAGGGTTAAATAGCTGTGCGATTTTATGAAGCTAAGAAGCTTGAAGCGCGTCTCAGACGTGGACAGTTTGATTGAACAGCATGTGCTTTTGACTGCCGTCTTGCACTTCTCGCTCTGACTGATCAATAAATGGATTTAAAAAAATATTCAGTGCATAAATGTTGTTTAAGAATATTATCATGAAAATATTTTAAAATATGCTTTCTGGGAGTAAAAAAAAAAATCTTTTTTTTCAAAGCCATAGAAAAATACACTGAGAAATACAGTAGAAAAATACATCCCTCTGGTTCATTTGTCTCAATCCATATCAAGTAGAAAGTCAGGCCAATTTCTCTTGATTTGTTCTTAGTGAATCGATTGCTCCCTTTTCTAAATTCACTCAAAGCATTTGTTCCAAATATTGCTGCACGTTGAACTCAATTCTCATGCTATATTTTTTTCTACTATAGAAGTTAGAAAACTTTTTCAACTCTAAAACGAATGCTTCATGAAAGCTTCATGATTTCATAAAGATAATCAATAATGAACTTAAACTAATGTTTGGTATTTCTTTTGTGCCCTGAAATTTCATTAACGAAGACCTGGGCCTCTGGACTTCTTGAAAGGATGAGCGCTCCTTTAATAACTTGGTTTATCTGGGCCCAGTTAAATTTCTTCCAGGTTCTAGAATTTGATGATTGCTCTCCCTGGATAACAATAGATAAGCCAAAGAAGGATTGAAGACTCCTCATTATCTCTTCCATTACATAGAACATAACTGCATTTTTTTGTTGACATTTGATCTAGTACTTTCGTGTTCATTTTCTTGCTTGGGACAGAACTACTTTTCTTTTGTCATTTTTCTCTGGCTTGCCCAATGACTTTGTATTGTATGGTTTACTTCTCTTGGAGCCTATTTTTACCATGTTTTTACAGTAATATGTTTTTAAGTTAGGAATTTTTTTTCAGCATTGAAAACAATTATTCCATAAAGCAGAAAAGTCACTTATGTTATTCAAGGAGTGAAAATGGGTGAAATTGCAACACATTCCCGTGTTGTTTTGCTGTACTATATGTTAAAGGAAAATGAACTTAATTCATAAAAGAGAAAGTAAATGGCATCAGCATCCATTTTACTAAAAACTTACCAGTAGTGACCACATATCTGCAAAAATACACACGTAATCTGTAGGTAAATGCAAGAAAAACTATAGAAAGATAGCCCAACAAACTTATTAAAAGAGCTAAAATGAAAAAAAAATTAAACAAATCAATTTTCTAGGTTGTAAAGAAATGGAACCGTCATATACTGCTCATAAGCATGTAAAACGATGCAATCGTTTAAATGACAATATGTGAGTTTCTTCAAAAAGTCCTCTCTCCTGTGATGCAGACAGTGCATTCTAACTTACTGAGGAAAGAAAACCAGCATAGCTGGAAATATCACACATCCATAAGTAAAGGAACGGACAAACTAATAGCGGTATAACAAAGGTAATATTACTCACCAAAAAAAAAAAAATGAACTACTCATGTAATAACATTGAGGAATCTCAAAGGAGTAATGAAACATACATTTCATAACTGCAACCATATAAAGTCTAGAAAATGCAAATGTATCAATTTTAAGTGAAAATAAATCAGTGCTTATCAGGAGGGAGGGAAGGGCAGAGAGTGAAAGATTATAAACATAGGTAAGCGTGCAGTAACATATAGGGTCCTTTTTGACTGTGATCACGGATTCATGGGTTTACACCTATGTCAAAACTTATCAAATGATATGCTGTATGTATGAGCAGTTTATTTCAATATAAACTATACTTTAATAAAGCTGTGAAAGTGGTTCTGCACTTAACAACCTGTACATCCCACTCTCTTAAGAAATACATTTAAGAACACTATGTTGAACCCACCATCGCTCTCCTCATTTGTGCCTTCTGGGGGGTCTGTGTCACCTCAGTAGAAGTCAGTATTGGGGAGCAATGAGGGACACTACAACCCAGGTCGGCAGGAATGCTGACTGGGTCACAAGAACAACAAGCTGAGACTACAGATTCACAGTTTTGCACCTTTATGCTCCTGCCTCTGCACTGTTGGCCTTGAGAAGAACATCACTGAGGAAGTACAGAATACAAAGAACGATCCATGGGAGGACAGAGATAACCTTTCCCGAGCGCGCTGGGGCAGTGGCTGGTACACACTGCGAAGACTTACCAAGTGGTAGAGGTAAAGTGCCTTCAGCCATTGAAACTGGCAGGGACATAAATTCAAATCAGACAGATGGCTCCTCAGAGTTTACTTTCATGTCATTACACCGAACAAGGCAATAGCACATTCCCTGAAATCTAAGCGTTCACACAGTGCAAAGTCTCCGATGTCAAGGGCACGGATTTATGGCTAAACGGTTTCCCACTTCCACTGCAAGCTTAAAGCCTTTGAAACAGTGAAAACTCTCTGATGATAATGCAGGGCAATGCTAGTGGTAAAAGATTTCCCAAATTCTCCTGTGGGAACTCTCTGGTGATAACAGGGGCCATAGATTCTGGTAAAATATTCCCCACATTCACGGCACAGAAAACACTCTTCCAGCAAGAACAGCCCGCTCCCGAACAAGTGTGTGGCTACAGCCATCGGCTTTCTTACATTCTTTCCTGGAGTAATAACTTTTTCTTCTTTGAAAAGTCACCCCAGACTTGGAGATTTCATTATAATTCACAAGAAATCATGACTGTACATCCATGCATAAAAATTAAAAACCAACAGTAATCCTGTAACAAGCTTTGTTCTCTTTAAAATTTAAAGCAAATATCATCCTGAAATATAAGCCAAAAGTTGAGAACCATTCAAACTGAGACATGTGTCACAGAAGAGTTGAAAAAATCTGAAACAACAGAAATTATTCTTAAAAAAAATCACGTTTAAATCACAATCGGAAACGCCTCCAGCAGTCTGCAACGGGCACAGTAATCATAGGCGTGGTCCAATGCTCCAGGTGAGCTCTGGGCCTGGGAATATTGTACTGGCTTTTTCTTATCCAGGGCTCATCTTCCATTGTATCCAGATCGCTTCCTGCCCTCCTGTAAATGCGGGCTCCTAAGATCTTCAGGCTCCACATGTTTAGCATCCCTAGGTGTTGCTGTTTTCGTATGTCCACAGCACCTGGCACCTTGTACTTTACCATAATATAGAATATTTTTTGTGACTTTTTGGCTCCTCCTTCAATGAAGGCTTTGAATAAATCCGTCTGAGGACACATTTCTTTCTTCACTCATCATAACAGACCTAGGTGAGCCTTTGAAGCAGATGAGATAATTAGTCAGTGATTGTTGAAGCAACGGAACATGGTGCCATAGCTTTCCTTCCGCTCTTCTGAATTTTTCTGCTCACATCTTAGTATATCTTTCTCTTCTCACTATTTTTTTTCCTCAGTGTTCTCATGCATGCAAAGGACTCACACTTTGGAGACACAAGAATTTCCTGGTAGCCAAATTTCTAGTATAACCAAGGGTTCCAGGTAATTCTCTCATGACTTAGAACCCAGTGGAGTTCTGGCCTCTGAGTGCTGGCCTCTGAACCAAAGGGTCACCTGTTCGATTCCCAGTCAGGGCACATGCTTGGGTTGCGGGCTGGGTCACCAGGAGGGGGCGTGCAAGAGGCAACCACACAGTGATGTTTCTCTCCCTCTCTTTCTCCCTCCCTTTCCTTCTCTCTATAAATAAGTAAATAAAATCTTTACAAAAGACAATAACTCAGTGTCCTTTATTTACCACCCAGTGAGACTTACCTGTTCTCAGGCTGCATGGAGCCTTTTGTCTCTTCGCTCTTTAAGTAACGCTCAGTGTACTCAGTGTATAATTCCATTAATTAACCATAATAACCTTTCAGTAGTTTTCTCTCTGCGTAACGTGTTCCAGAAATAAATCTCCAGTCCTCATGCAAAAACACTGCCACTGCGTTTACCCGTGAAACGATCATTATTTCCCAGAGAGGATGCTACACCATTGAATGCAAAACCTTCCTCTCAGGTTCAGATGCCCACTCTCCACACCTTCACGGGTGTGAACATTGCAGCCACCTTGGCACTGTATGTAAATTTCATGCATAACCATTATCCCCAGGTACTTGTCATGTTCTTAGGAAAAAACAGACCATATCCCAGAATGTTTAGTAAGAAATGTCATGGAGAAAAACACTTTATTTTCAGGACTGGGAACACAAATATTGACAGAGAGCCCCATGGGACATATTCTGAGGAAGGAAAACGCTTGGTGAGACCGCGTCCAGTCGCTTTAGGACCGCCTGATACCTCCCTTCCATGTTTCCTCTACACCTGTCTGGAGCATTCTTGCTCTTGCTGAGCGAACACACTGGGCTGCCTCCTGTTCCTTCTAAGAGCTTTGCTTCCCATGCAGTGAAGAGTATGAAGACAGCCTGTTTTCATTTTTTGAGTGAACCTTAGTGTCTTTAAGCAATCGTTGGATATGCATATTTGATCTTTTTGGAACGCGAGTTACGAATGGAATCTCTAGGACTATTTTACTAACATGTATTTGATGAAGGTGGCTGTTAAAACCTCCCGTTGGATTTGGTGAAAGCAAGAGACACTTAAAACACATGCCAGTAAAATATTGTAAACTACAAGTAGCAAAATAATCAGACACGTAAAGAATCTCAAAGCTAAAGGAGAGAGACGATGTTCGAATCCAATGAGTGGATTTTGAACCTACCCAATAACCAATCGATGATTAGGGGACCTTAGCCGTGTATGCTGAGAAGTATTTCTATTAATTCTCCACCTGGGAAAACCTGTGTGACTTGCCACAAGTGATAGGTTACCATGAAAATACAGTGACACCAAAATAATGCTCTGAAGTCCCAGAGAAGTCACAAGGCCTGCTCAGGGGCTGTCCCTCTGTTGAAATGAAAAATCAGTCACACTTAGAAGGACTTTAGAGACTCAGCACTATCCAAGACATTCTCCCAACAGCAGTGAGGCAGGAACGAACAGGAGATGGGGCTCGGTTTTCAGAAGGTGTCCACGCATGCCGCCTGGTGCCTTTTCAGTGGACTGTGGTGATTAAGAAGATCCCTGGAGAGCACTGACGGCAGATGTCTCTTCAGGAATGCTGATTGACCTTCCCTGAGAAAAGCCGGTCACCTGCAACTGCTAACTGGGCTGTGGGGATGTGGACCTGACCCGGTTTGTCCAATTGGCTCCCATCTCGGGGAATCTGGAGTTAGGATTCAGTTGTGGCCAGAGTGTACTGGGCACTGGAGTGATGGTTTGTGTTCAGAAGGACAATGTTCCTACCCAGATATCCCTGGTGCAGACACATAGAGACTGGAAAGGAGGATGTGGGTCCAGAATATGGTGAGGGCTGCAGGTAAGACCTGGTCTCATCTAGCCAGTTTGGACACAGAGGACAGATCATATTGGCAGTGGGTCCCCTGCATGGAGAGGTGAGCCCTCGACCAAGGAGACCAGGATCCTGCAGGTCTGCAGCATCCCTGCTGAATATGAGGTCCCAGGGTTCAAGTCCAGCTGCCCTCACTCCTGCAGGGGAAATGTCAAAGCCATGTGCCCACAACACTTGAAGAGTCAGGCTGAGGCATTCAGCTCACCGCAGTGGATGGGGTCCGAGCCAAATGAGGATATAAGTGCTAAGATCGCCAGCACCACACCCAGGCACACCATCTCCTAGGGGCACCGTTCCTCCTGCGACACGTACACAGCCACACCCTCAAACATCCTCAAGCGTCACGTCACACCAACCTCAACTGGGCGCCTCAGCATGGCCACTGCCATTCGACTCTGTGGGCAGGGGATGCGGCAAAGAATGGTGGGAGAAGAGGGGCCCTCAGTACGGTGGTCCCTACTCAGACCCTGGCACAGGTCAGTGGGGTGGCATTGGTAAGCCTCAAGCCTGCGTCTGTATGGAGGGGACCACACCTCTCACTCCTTCTCGACCTGACTCAACGACCAAAGAAGCTCCTGACTGCATCTACAGTGATCTTATTTGCATTTATTACATCATCCCCCCCCCCCCCCGCTTTTTGGTGTCTGTAAAAATTTAGCTTAAAAATGTAAGTATAGCTTTATCATTTTCTACAGATATTTCTTTTTTTCCTCTCTGGGGGTCTTCCCTAAAGAGATGTAAATACTTACTTCAATACTAGAAATGAACTCTTTTAGCATTTTACATTGTTTTGAAGACAGACATATTTTAGAGCTTGTATTCATGATAACACCGTGCCTATCCATGCTTTCAAATTTTTTATTTGACTTTATCTGGAATGTGCTTTTCTAGCCGTGACAGCGTATATGTCTGCTTCTGGTGTTTCATTCCTTCTTCTTAACAGATGAAACTTTACAAGCTTCCCATAGCTTTCACGCTGTCCATCAGCTTTTGTTGTTCTGAATTACAATTAAGTTGAAAGTAGACATTTTCCCTGTTGATTCCCTTAGCTTGTGAGTTGGGATTATAGTAAAATAGGTAAGACTTCATCACATGCTCTAACCTTAACTGAATGAGGTTTCCATTAGACAGAAATGAACATTGATGCCCCTGTTAGAGATGGACCTCGCACACATTTCACTGAATGTCGAGTCTTAAAATCAATACTCTATTGAAATAAAAGCCAAAGTCCAAGCCACACACCGATATCTCAGAATGTGCTTTTAATGTATTTACCTAAACTTAATTTTATAATTTCATTAAACATTTTAGACGGGAATTTTATTTTTGGCATCATCATATATGGGGCTGTCAGCTCCTGCTTGGCTCTTGTAGTCACCGAATCACTCCCTACATGATGCAGATATTAAATCAGTGCTTTAAAAAAATCAGTTCACAGAGCAACACACACGTTTGAGAAATACTACGTTTGTGACTACCTGGCTATCAAGAGTTCCATTTAGGATGATTCCCTTGGTGTCATCATTTCAGTAATTTGCTGTGAAGTCCTTGTGACCATTTGTTGTCAATGTGATCGCAAAGTGTATTCTTGAATGTTTAATCAATGTTTTTAAAATTCAGATCCAGCTTCAATTTTAAGAAGACAAGTATCTTTTAAAGATATACACAAAACTGATTACATTTGTGTCTTTTTTCAGAAAAAAAATGTGACAGACTAAAGAGTTGATTTTTCCTCCTAACTGAAGCAGATTCTTTTGGCATTTTTAGAGGCTACATTGTTTTCAAATGAAAAGTTGACCCTATGTGATTTGGCTTCTGACAATATCATGCAAGAAAATTTTCTGAGTGTGTTAAGACACCTCTAAAATCTTACTAAATTTGTAATCTATATTTTTTGTGACATATCTTCAAACCATTTACAAGTATGTTATGTGAATATGTTTTCTCAACAATTATTCAGTATTCAAAAATATTCAACAGTGGCATTGTAATTCTTCATATTATTTCTGGCGGTTCCTATTTTAATGAAATTCATATTAGCTTCCCTATATATAAAAATTAACCTGGTTTGCATTTTTAAATTGGATTTGATCAATGTCATAATTTCTTTTATTTTTAAGTGTTTTTATTGATTATGCTATTACAGTTTTTCCAATTTTTCCCCCTTTATCCCCCCTCCTCCCTGCCCCCCAACCCTCCAGCATTACCTCACCTTAGTTCATGTCCATGGGTTGTACATACAAGTTCTTCGAGTCCTCTGTTTCCTATACCATTTTTATCTGTCCCATCTATTTTATGCCTACTAATTATGCTTCCAATGTCATAATTTCTTAATGTTTATCTGAGCAACTACAGGTGTGTATGACCCTGGTCTCTCATTTTGGGGGGGAATTATCTGTCCATTGGGCTGTTTATCCTTCCTAAGATCGGTGCCTCAGTACTTGTGAGGTTAACATTTTATGGAATAAAACTACATTTCAGTAAGTCAGATGAGGTGGCAACTTCACTGATATATAAAAGATTTCGTTTTCAGTTTTTATGTTATTCCTGGAGTCATTTTAATAGGAAAATAGAATTTGTGGTGAGCACTGGCCCCATTTGGGTGTTTTGATGAGTTGTATTTGCTTTTCATTTGATCCTGTGAAGTCACAATGGTAATAGGCTACAATTTACCCAGAGATAAATGTTTCTCATATGCAAGGAAATGAGATTCTTGAAATGCTACCAGCTTCTTAGTAAGAAACGGATTTCGTACATGCAGGAGAATATGTGTGAAGACATTGGATTGCGGTTCCTATTTTCATGTTTTGATTGACACTTTCAGTTTAAATGTGTTTTGTTTAGTTGTTTAATAATTCTATTTTTGACTTATTGTAATTTTTCCATGATCATTCACCCACCTTATACAGCCCCCCACGATCCCGCACTGTTGTCCATGTCCATGTGTCCTTTCCCCTTTTGGCTCAATCCCTCCTCCTCCTCCCCTCCTCATAGTCATCCTGCTCTCTTAATAGAGTAGTCAGCTAAAAATGAAGAAAAAATAGAAACACGAAGAGTTACATCTCCCTTATTCACTATGGGTTTGGAAATGTGTAAATGGGTTCCTCCTTGGTGGATTTTAAAAATGACTAAGCAATTAAATATATGCCATGTAATACATTAGGATAGGATTATTTCACAAATATGTATTTATATGCAAATTTCTCGATAACCATGGGACCTTCTAAAGAACCCATTGCTGCAATATACATAATACTTTATATACGTATTAAACATTAATATAATATACATGTTCTTCATGATTATGTTTTAACTTCTAAAATGTCATACCTTGACTCATTAATGAATTAATCATAATTAACCAGATACTTACTACCAGTCTGGCATGATTTTAAATGTTTTAACTTATTTAATACTCACGATGATCTGTGTTCAGACAGTGGCGATTGGCTTTCCCGAGAGCATACTGTTTGTAAGTGGTGAATCACGACTATCAACCCAGACAGTCTGTGCTCAGAGCCTATACACTTAATTACTGTAAAATGCTTTCCTCATTTGTCTTGGTATTGGATATATTACACAGGTAAAACTATGGTGATTATATAATTTCCTATGTAATACTTTCATTTAATATTTTATGTGTATATTCAAGTCTTTAAAGAGGTTTTATTTATTTATTTTTAGAGAGGGGAAGGGAGAAAAAGAGGGAGAGAAACACCAATGTGTGGTTGCCTCTCATGAACCCCCTACTGGGGACCTGGCCCACAACCCAGGCATGTGCCCTGACTGGGAATCAAACCAGCAACCCTTTGGTTCACAGGCCGGCACTCAATCACTAAGCCACACCAGCCAAGGCTTAAGTTTTCCTTATTCTGTTAATAGTATACCTCTGAAAATTACTCCATTGTGTTTGCATTAGAGCCCATGATAATAAATACATGGCCTAAACTGGTTTAAATGACTAAAGAGTGTGCAAAAACACCATTCTGGGGTTTTTCTTTTTCTTACTTTATGAGTAGATCTATTAAAATAATGTCCTTCATGGATTATTGAGCAAGACTCAATTGCAGAGGCTCAGTGGAATTACGCATCGTGCTTGCATGACAGTATGCGGTGGGGGTGAATGGTGGAGAGCAGTAGGAGAAGCACAGCGAACTATACCCAACCCATGGGCCAGTTTGTCTTAGCTGCTTGTTCTGCTTGTACCAAACGCCCTAAGTGAGGGTGTTAACAGATAATTGAAGAAACCAGGCTCAGGCTTCCTAAGGATGAAGCCTTCAGATCTGTGAGTGATGCTGCACCAAAAAGAAGTTCCAAGAGGCCTCAGATGTGAAACAAAACTGTGTTTTGTGTCAAGTCTTTGGTTTATAAGTTCATGAATCAAAAATGAATCATTTTCAGGGGACTTTCACTAATGTAAGAATACCCCATTAAGATAACAGAAATAGTTAATCCTAGAACAACAGTAAGATCTAAATATAAGTGTCTTAGCTGTATGACTTGCTTTAATAAAACGTAAAACCTGAAGAAGAAAGCTGACAAAATACTCCTGTATTGAATTCTGAT
Organism: Desmodus rotundus; assembly: GCF_022682495.2. Classification (NCBI taxonomy): domain Eukaryota; kingdom Metazoa; phylum Chordata; class Mammalia; order Chiroptera; family Phyllostomidae; genus Desmodus; species Desmodus rotundus. Next base: position 79,785,048 of record NC_071400.1, read on the forward strand.
GCTACAGTGAATATTTTTGAAAAGAGTAGATATAGCTAGGTAAATTGAAAAGAAATGTTTTACACATTATTTTTCTGGTCTTCGGGGATATTTTCTCTCTCCAAGGAGCAAGAAAAGATGTTATTTGGGAGGCGTTAGTGCAGCTTTGTGTAACCAATATGATAATCCCAAGTTTTAAAAACAAATGGTTTGGAGAAATGTCCATTAAAGTCCTTTGTTTATTATTTAATTTGGTTATTTGTTTTCCTTTCTGTTTTTTTAAAAAGATTTTATTTATTTATTTTTAGAGACAGCAGAAGGGAGGGAGAAAGAGAGGGAGAGAAACATCATTGTGTGGTTGCCTCTAGCACACCCCCTACTGGGGATGCAGCCCTCAACCCAGGCATGTTCCCTGACTGGGAATTGAACTGTGGACCCTTTGGTTCACAGGCCGGTACTCAATCCACTGAGTCACACCAGCCAAGGCTGTTTCCAGCTGGGTTTTTTTTTTTTTTTTTTTTTGCGTTTGAATTGCAATACTTCCTTATATATTTTGTGTATTAGCCCTTTATCAGATAGATGGTTTCCAAGTATTTTCTCCCATTCTGTGGATTGCTTTTTAATTCTGTTGATTCTTTCCTTTACTGTGAAGAAGCTTTTTAGTTTGACACAGTCCCACTTGTCTATTTTTACTTTTGTTGCCTATTCTTTTGTTGTTATATCCAAAAATCATTGCTAAGGCAAATGTGAAGAAGGTTTTTTTTTCCTGTTGTTCCTTCTAGGAGTTTTACAATTTCAGACGTTACATTGAACTCTTTCATCCATTTTGAGTTGATTTTTGTGTATGGTGTAAGATGATGGATCCAATTTCATTCTTTTGCATGTGGAAATCCAGTTTTACTAGGGCCATCAGTTGAAGAGAATATTTCTTCCCCATTGTGTAATCTTGGCACTTTTGTTGAAGATCAGTTGACAATGTATATGTGGGTTTAATTCTGTTCTCTCTATATTGTTTCATTGATGTATGTGTCTGTCTTAATGCCAGTATCATACTACCATACTGTTTTGATTACTATAGCTTTGTAATATAGTAGTACATTGGGAAGTGACACGCCTTTGTTCTTTCTCAAGATTTCTTTGGCTATTTATAGTGCTTTGTGGTTTCATATGAATTTTAGGATTGTTTTCCTAATTTTGTAAAATATACCACTGGGATATTGATAGAGATAGCATTGACTCCAGAGAAGGTATACAAATGTCCATCAGGTATATGAAAAGATGCCTAACATCACTAATTATTAGGGACATATGAACCAAAATCACAATGAAGTATCACCTCGCAACTCTTAGAATGGCTAGTATTTAAAAAACAAAAAAATATAAGTGCTGATACAGATGTGGAGGAATTGGGAACTTTGTGCACTGTTGGTGGGAACATAAAATGGTGCAGCCACTATGGCAAACAGTATGAGAGTGTCTCAAAAAATTAAAAAGGAAGCTACTACATGATCCACCAATCCCACTTTTGGTTTCTTTCCTAAATAAAATATGTGTTTGGGATTGTATACTTGTAATTTTTGATATTTTTTCCTATCATCCTATACATATAATCGAAGTTCACATTTTTAGAGGCAAATACTTAGAATTTCTGTAATGGTAAATTATTAATTAAATCTGTAGATTTAATCACACAGACTTTATTGGGCATTTTAAGTCAGCATTTTCTGATAGCAATATCTTAGAATGCGTCGACATGTTCCACTAAGTTTTTGCATATATTTTTTGAGGAATACAAACTGTTTAAGCTGCGGCATTTTTTTATATTTACACGATGGAATTACTACCTTCAGAGTTAAAACGATATTGCTTTGGAGATAATTAATTTCAATAACTTGCCATAAAGACTGAATTTTTCAACAGCCTTGTGCTCTTCCAATATGTATTAATTATATAATAAGAGTATATATGGAAAAGGAAAAAAACCATAATATCTGAAACAATTTTTAAATAAATGTGCATCTGACTTAATTTGTAACCATACTGCAAGTTAGTTTTTAACTTTTATATTGGCTGCAGGGTTTTGAAGTCACGAATCTGAGGCTTTAATGGTCTTTTGCGAAAGGTTATCAAAATCATCAAGATACTTTAGAAAGACAGTCGGTTGCCAATTTGTTAAAGGTCAAGAAGTTGGAAGACTCAGGTTGGATTTAGAGAATCTGTATATTGGGAACTAAATTTTCCCACTAATAATGTAAAAACTGAGAATGATAGATTCATGTTGGCGGGTTTTCAGCCACCAGCTGCCTCTTAATGTCTTTCCCAGCTGTGCGAGTTGTAGGATTGAGTTTTAGACTGTATCTTTAATTTGAGGTTGTTCATTTATTTATGTAAAGGTAAATATTTTAGCATTTTTCTTTAGCGCACGGGCAATAAATTAGAGTGAATTTCAGGACTACTTTAGCTGGTAAAAATTCCTTTCAAGTTTACTCACTTTTATAAAATTTGCATATATTCTAAGTGTCTTGGAGTGAAATGGAATCCTTTATAGACTTAATTATAAATTTCCCCTTTTCTGTTAAAAGTCTACTTGGTAGAGAAAGAACAGGATTAGTCTTGTACTGCTCATAGCTTCGATGTGGCTCTTGAACATGGTTGTAGTAGGAATGGAGAATTGGAGAAAGCGTGTTAGCCAGGTCCCAGGACATCCCTCTTCCCTTTCACACCAATGCAAACATGGTCCTACCAAGAAGGTCATGAGCACATCCTCCCCTCTGCTCCAACCCCAACAAAAACAAAAAAACACCCCCAGTGGTGATGAGGGGTGATAGATGGGAATGGTTTGAGCTCAGATTATATCTCCAGAGGTATTCCATCTTCAGGTATATTTTCAGACCTTCTCCATAAACTTGCCAGGAGGGAGACAAATGTGGGAACAGCTTTAGTCTGCATTACTGAAGGTAAATTATCAACCAAGGTTTAGAAACAGCAGGAGGTTTTATTGATGACAGCCATTCTGGGAGGTGTGAGGTGGTAGCTCACTGTGGTTTTAATTTGCATGTCTCTGCCGATTAGTCACATTGAGCATGTTTTCGGATGTCTGGTGGCCATCTGTCTGTCCTCTTTGGAGAACTATTGAGATCCTCAGCCCATTTTTTAATTGAACTGTTTGGGTTTTTTTTTGTTGTTGAGTTGTGTAAGTTCTTTATAAATTTTGGACATTAACCCCTTATCAGATGTGGCATGGGTGAATATGTTCTCCTATGCAGTGGGTTGTCTGTGCATTTTGTTGATGGTCTCCTTTGCTGTGTAAAAACTTGTCAGGTTGATGTAGTCCCATTTGATTGTTTTATCTTTTGTTTCCCTTACCAGAGGAGATATACCATAAAAAATATTGCTGTGAGAAGTGCCTGAGATTTTACTGCCTGTGTTTCCTTCTGGAATTCTTCTGGCTTTGACTCGCACATTTAAGCCTTAACCATATTTTGCCATGTATACTGCTCACCCACGTTTTTGTGCGTATTATACACAGGATTATTATACCCATGGTATGTAATCATTGTACACATGTATAATGCACATCCCTATTTTTCTTTCAAAAATTTGGACAAAAAAGTACTCACGATACATGGCAAAATACGGTAACCCAGTAACATCCTTGTCATCATTTTAAAAATCATTTTGTGTGTACCAGTTTTCCCTTTTCATCTTTTTGGTATAGTATAAGGAACAGTAGAATGGATTGAGATGGCAAAAACCTAAATTTGTGTCCTGAATATAAATATCCCTAATTGTTTGTAGACTCGGTTTCTTTGTATCCAGTGCTACGTTTTGATAATTCTGCATTATGCACTTTTATGTCATGATACTTTCGTTTTTCTAGTGCGTGAGACAGTGAACCAAAGTGAAAGTCCCCACCCTCATACAACTTACACTCTGAGAGAGAGGAAACATCAATATGTACTCTGTCAAAGGTGATGAATGCACTCGTTGCCCCATATGTGCATCTGCCACTCAGGGAAGTAAGTGTTCGTTAGTCCAGGAAGGTAAATTTTTCTTTAAGAATAAGTGAAATAACTTTCTTTATTATTTAAGGCTCGCATACTGACCCAAAAAGGAGAATAATCTCCACTGAGGTGATAACTTGTGCGAAAACACACGTGACTCCTTTCCATTCACTTATCTCTTTGCTACTTGAGGCACCTTCCGCTGTTGTATTTCAGGAAAATTTAGGAGCTTCACAGTAAGCTGAAAAAATAATGTTCTCTTTACCTGTGGTTTCCTTGATCTTTTAATTATTATCTTACGCGTTACCTGCTGGGTTTGTTTATGGGTAAATAATTGTACTAATAATCCATTGTATTTTATGTTTATAATAGTTAAGGCTTCTCAAAATTAAAATCTCCACAGAGCATTAAAACATAACATTAAATTAATGCACTGTGCTAAGAACTTTAAAAACAATTTAATTATCCTACATCTTTAAAAAAGCATACCCATCTACCGTTGTAACTCAGGGAAAAAGAAAGATAGTTGGCGGAGGAGGGGGAGAAGATGTAACTAAAACATTTTTGCCTTTTAAAAAGAACTTGATAAGATATAAACATATGTAGTAGTATACATCTGTTACCACCTATGTTTAGGTAGAGAAGGGGAGCAAAATTAACTAGACAGTGAGCTTCATAAACTGCAGAATATAAACCTGCTTTCTAGCCATGAGGCTATAGCTTTTTACACTGTAGGGAAATACAGTACTGTGCTCTGCCAAGGGAATTAACACTCCTCGTTTCCCCTCCCCCTGCTGGATTGTTGGGGTAGCAGACAGAGATGCTGGACCAGAGGCCTGTCAGTCTAACTGGGGGATGGGCCCTATCCCAAAGCCCATGGGAACTTGGGAAGCTGATTAGTCATTTTGCGAAAGCACCTGGTCCAGCCCAAGTCTAAGCTCCTGCATATGACCCCAGGAGAACAAAGCAGTTCTCTCTTGCTTATGACCCGCACTCACGTGGTGAATGCGCCTGTTGTCTCCGTGGCCTCCAGGAGGGAGCCTGAATACCATAGCACAGCAGTGGACTAGAGCTGGAAACACATGCCAAGCTAGCCGGTTGCTGGACTGGACTGGACTGGACTTGAATGTGGAGCATAAACTCTGGCAGTGGCCTTCATTCTGGCCCTACTGAAGACAAGATTTGCACTTTTTCCCTTAGTGAGACAGATGGAGGTGGGACATTGGGAAGTCAGGAGTGGATCCGCCTTAATTGTACATCATCAATAAACCATACCACAGAGCCCCATCCTCTCGAGCAGGTCTCAGGAAAGTCTTTTCCTGTAGACACCATAAGAATGCTGCAGGTGGTGACTGAAGTAAGTAATATGTGAGAAATTCAAGAAATCCAAGTGGCATCATCAACATTCTCATCAATGTGTGAATTGCAGGAAGTACATAACCCATAAATGGCTCGCATCCCCTCTGATCAGATTATTCCCATAGGTTTTTTTTTTTTTTTTAAGACTTTATTTATTTATTTTTAGAGAGAGGGGAAGGGTGAGAGGAAGAGAAACATCCATGTGTGGTTGCCTCTCATGTGCCTCTTATTGGGGACCTGGCCCGCAATCCAGGCATGTGCCCTGACTGGGAATTGAACTGGTGACCGTTTGGTTCGCAGCCCGTACTCAGTCTACTGAGCTACACCAGCCAGGGCTAAGCTCTTTTTGAAATGAAGGTTGGTGAGACAAAGGGGAAAATACCTAATGTACACAAAATCTGTACAGATATTTTAAGGTAAAAGTAAAGTGGGTTTTTTTTTGTTTTTCATATGTTTTGTCTTAGAACATTTAACATGGGCAGTGTTTATTGTAAATTGAAAGTTACTTGCTTTGTAGATGATGCTAATTGTATCCATCCATTCTTTCTTTCTGAAAAATAAAATTAGTCTTCTAAAGATGTTTCCATGAATACAGGGTTATACAAGAGATTTATAGCAGGATTGGAGAAGTAATATATCCCTGGCTTTATGTTCCAGCGTGGTCTTTGTTCGGCTGTATAATCTTAAACAATCCTCTATAGTTTTTAGTTTTCTCCATGTATTTAGTCAGCTATTGCTGCAATACTGCATAACAATAAAAAATCTCAATGGTTTACAACAACAAATATTTCTTTCTCATTCCTTGCTTTGTGTGTAGGATAGGTCTCGGCCAAACTTGGTTGGGCTTGACTGCAGGGGGAGAGTGTGTTCATCTTTGTTCCATAGTTCCCCTCTTGCTGAGAACCAGCTATTCAGGCAATTCTCTTCCCAAAGAGATGAAAGAATTACAAGGTGCATAGCCAACCATGGAAGACATTTCAAGTCTGTGTTCATATTCCATCAGTCAAAGCAAGTCCCATGGCCAAACCTGATATTAAAGAGGCAAGGGAATATACTTCTCCCATAGAGGGGGAGACGAGAGTGACTATTTCCTAAGAAAATCACCATATTTATCTAAAGATTTGAATGTATTGTGTAATACCTCCTACATAAGAGTTTTTGCAAGGTATAAATAAAATATGAGAACAGGAGGCTGCATCTGTATTTTATAAAATAATGATAGCTTATATATTTTTAGAGATCAAAATGATGGAAACCTAGAGTCAATTTCGAAAGGTGCGTATTTGCTTGCATGTGGGAAGTTCGGAAACCCATTGCTAGAGAAGTGTGAAAAGTCCCAGGACAGTACCGTGGACAAGGATCTGTGGACCCACAGGGCAGTAAGCCTTTCATTCTGTCGGGACAGATCAGGGAAGACTTCCTACAACGGGTAAATCCTGAAGCATGAACCAGATGCTACAAGATAAGTGAAGGAGGGGAGGAAGAATTAGAACACAGGATTGCCTATGCAGAAAAAAAAAAAAGCATGGAAGAAAAAAGGAAATAGATCCTGCAAAGATTTTGATATGTCTGTGTCCTTAGCCATTTAATTACCTTTTTTTTTTTTTTCTAGCTGAGAAGAACATTGAATAGTTTCAGCATGAAAATGGCCTTAATGGTTGTAGCCGTTGTCTCATAAACTGAAAAGTCATGGGTTTGATTCTCAGGTGGGACACGTGCCTGGGTTGCGGGTTCAGTCCCTATCAGGGTGCATGTGAGAGGCAAAATATCAAAATTTCTTTCTTGCATTGATGTTTCTCTCCCTCTTATCTTCCTCCCTTCTGTAAAAATGAATAAATAAAATCTTTAAATAAAACGGGGTAGAGATTTTGCAAAGCTGTGATTCCAGGGGGGTTCATTTTATTATTCTGCCTGCAACAGCAGTGATAACATTAGATTTTCCCAGATTTGGAACTTTTGAAGCAGAATCCAGGGAACAGGATGTATATTACTTTGCCGTGTATAATGCGCACCCATGTTTGTGGCCCAAACTTTCAGGAAAAAATTTCCATTTAAATTTTTAAATTAATTCATTAATATTTAGATACTTTTTGTATTATAAAGGCATTTTAGCATTTATTTTGGAACATATGGTACAAGAAATTTTATGTAACAATTAGAAAATACAAGGACAGATACAGGGTATTTTAGGTACTACCCATGTAATAATGCGCATCTTTATTTTTTTCTCAAAAATTTAGGCAAAACAGCGCACATTATACATGGCAAAATAAGGTATTTTGCTTCCAGAGAGGTGGTGTGCACTGCCATGGAATTTGATGAGGTGCAGAATGATCCTGTTCTAACCAAGGACATGTCACCTTGGTGAGTCTGTTCTAGACTAGGGAAGAAAACCTAGGAGGTTTTGAGAAGGGTATAAAGTAGAGAGGGTACCATCAAATCAGTGTCAGCAAAAGCCTTGGTATGTAGAGCCTTGAGGATGAAGTAGCCAAAGGCAGAACTGATTATGGGTAGGGTCTCTGTATGTTTTTAAGTGAATAGATACACATAGAGAAGCAAAGGATCTTGTTCAATAGCATTTAGGTGGACACTTCCAAAATGCAATTTAACCCCATTACAGTCTCTTTGGCTGTAGGTTCCATCACTAACCTACCCTCTCTCCCTCCTATCTCTGTTGCTCTTCGGAGACCTGGTCTGAATGCTTATCACCTTGTGAAAATACGGACTTCTGCCTTAGATCTTGCACTGCTATAAGAATTTTGGAAAGTTATTGACTAGAACTTTATTGTCTCTCTATACCTGTCTTCTTTTTAATTTTTTGGAATTAAAATTCACATACATCATTATAATAGTTTTAAGTGCACAATGTAACGATTTGATATTTGTATATATTGAGAAAGATCACCACCGTAAGTCTAATTAACACACAACCAAACAGTTACAATTTTCTTACTTGAAACGAGAACTTCTAAGATCTATTTTCTTAGCAACTTTCAAATATATAAGGCAGTATTATTAACTATAGATACCATGTTGTACATTGGATCCCCATGACTTACTTTATAACTGGAAGTTTGTACCTTTTGACCCCTGTTTACCCATTTCACTCACTCCCCCAACCCCCTACCTCTGGGAACCGCCAGTCTTTACTCTGTATCTGCGGATTCTGGTGGGAGTTTTTGTTTGTTGTTAGATTCCACATATAAGTGAGATCATAGGGTAGTTGTTTTTCTCTAACATTTCTCACTTAGCATATTGCCCTCAAGGTTCATCCATTTTGTTGCAAATGTCAAGATTTCCTTCTTTCTGCGGCTGAATAATATTCTATTGTATGTAGATATCTCATTTTCTTTCCCTCTTCATCCACTTGGGAGGCACTAAGTTTGCTTCCCTGTCTTAGCTATTGTAAATAACACTGCAGTGACCATGGACTTGGCAATATCTTTTGAGTTAGTGTTTTCATATTCTTTTGATAAATTTCCAGAAGTGGGATGGTTGGACCTTGTGATAGTCCTATTTTTATTTTATTCAGGAACCTCCATATTTTTTCCGTAGTGGCTGTACCAATTTACATTCCTACCAATAGTGTACAAGGGTTCCCTTTCCTTTATATCCTTGCCAACACTTGCTTGTCTTTTTAAAAAATATTTAATTTTAAAATTTATATAAAGAGGGGAAGGAAGGAAGAAATAGAGGGAGAGAAACATCAATGTGTGGTTGCCTCTCATGCACCCCCTACTGGGAACTTGGCTCACAACCCAGGCTTGTGCCTTGATTGGGAGTCGAACCGATGACCCTTTGGTTAGCAGGCCAGCACTCAATCCACTGAGCCACATTGGCCAGGTTACTTGCTTGTCTTTTTGATAATAGCCATTCTAATAGCCGTGAGGTGATAGTTCACTGTAGTTTTGATTTCATTTCCCTGATGGTTAGTGGTGTTGAGCATCTTGTTATACACCCAAGAAGACAACCATCTCTGTCTTCTTGGGAGAAATGTCTATTTAGGTCCTCTACCAATGTTTAATTAGATTGTTTGTGGGTTTTTGTTTTGATATTGAGATATTTAGGTTCTTTATATATTTTGGATATTAACACTTTGTTAGACATTATGCCTGTATTTTTAAAATTTCATACACTTAAGCCATATAAAATTGCCATTTTTGGTCAAAAACTGTTTAATACTGACAACTTTATGATACTCAAACTTCATGTGACTTGTAGAGTTTTGAATTCACATTGTGTAAATTCCTGTTACTGAATATAAGCTGCAGTCTATGTCACTGAGTCAGCACACAGAGGCCCCAGACCTGGTTCACTCAAGTCAAAACTTTTTTCCATACTAGTAGGAGCTATGGTCAAGGTTGCTGACATGGCAGAATGCTTATTTATTTATTTATTTATTTTAAAATTTTTTATTGTTATTCAATTACAGTTGTATGCCTTTTCTCCCTATCCCTCCACCCCACCCCAGCTGAACCCACCTCCCTCTCCCACTTCCACCCTCCCCCTTGATTTTGTCCGTGTGTCCTTTATAGTAGTTCCTGTAATCCCCTCTCCTCACTGTCCCCTCCCCACTCCCCCCTGACTATTGTTAGATTGTTCTTAACTTCAATGTCTCTGCTTATATTTTGTTTCCTTTTTTCTTCTGTTGATTATGTTCCAGTTAAAGGTGAGACCATATGGGATTTGTCCCTCACCGCCTGGCTTATTTCACTTAGCATAATGCTCTCTAGTTCCATCCATGCTGTTGCAAAGGGTATAAGCTCCTTCTTTCTCTCTGCTGCGTGAAATTCCATTGTGTAAATATACCATAGTTTTGGGATCCACTCGTTTGCTGATGGGCACTTAGGTTGCTTCCAGTACTTGGCTATTGTAAATTGTGCTGCATGGTAGAATGCTTTTATGTGTGTGAGTTGAATACTTGTATTGTGTGGATTTGATTATAAGGAAATCATGGAAGTCTGTGTTATAATATTTAGATATGTGTGACAAGGCACGTGTGTACGCATGGATATAGATGTATGTGTGCATTTGTATACTCACATATTTGGGTTTTTAAAAAAGATTTTATTTAATTACTTTTAGACAGGGGAAGGGAGGGAGAGAGAGAGGAGAGAAACATCAAGGTGTGAGAGATACATCAATTGGTTGCCTCTCACACATCCCCCGATCTGGGGACCTGGCCTGTAACTCAGGCCTGTGTTCTGACTGGGAATCAAACCCGTGACCTCTCAGTTCACAGGCCTGCCCTCAGTCCACTGAGAGACACTAGCCAGGGCCATATATTTGATTTTAATTAAAAGGTTTATGTCAGGTCTTTCCAGTGGACGTCAGTAATAGTCAACCTGGAATAAATCTATGTTTAGAAGGCATGTATCAGAATACTTAATAATCTCTTAAAAGGAGCCTGTAGATAAGAATGAAGAAAATTTAGTGCAAATATCTTATAATTAGTTTATAATCACAGGAAGAAATGTTTTTGCCCTGGCTGGTGTGGCTCAGTGGATTGAGCACTGGCCTGTGAACCAAAGGGTCGCCAGTTCGATTCCCAGTCAGGGCACATGCCTGGGTTGCAGGCCAGGTCCTGAGTAGGGGCTTCACAAGAGGCAACCACACATTGATGTTTCTCTCCCTCTCTTTCTCCCTCCCTTCCCCTCTCTAAAAATTAATAAATAAAATCTTAAAAAAGAAGAAGTGTTTCTTTAAAGGATTTAGTGTTGGCTGCCACAGGAGTTTAAAGCAGATCACATTAAATCATGAAAAATAAAATCAGATTAAACTGGTAATTTACAATATTTGCAGATTTATGCCCATGGATATGGTATGGGTAATTAAACAAGTTTGATGTACTCTATCAATCAGCAGTAGTCAAAAACCCCTTGCAGGAAATTATAGCTAAATAGGCAAACCAGCATGAAGTTGAAACTCTTTGGAGCAACTCTTCAAAAAAATTCAAGATAATACACATGTATGTTCATTTTTGGTCTTTTAAGATTAAAAGAATTGTCTTTAACATACTGAGAAGTCTGGAAACTTGGAAACCCATCTTTCAGTCTGTGATTTCAGTTCTACATACATTTTGGTCCCCTCCCCTTTTTGGATAGTACTATGTATCTTTTTTCCATTAATGTTAAAATTTACAGATGACAAAAGACTTGGAAGACTGTGATGACACAGATCCTACATAGTTACTGATAGTCGAATATGTGTAGGGCTCTGTGAAGTGTTTCTAAAAATTTTATTTATTTTGCTGAAACTTCAGGATCCAGAACTTGAAAATGGAATAATAGTACTGCATGAACATTACATTAATTTTTGTGTGTTACCTAGGCCCCTAAGTTTAACTGATTACTTTCCCTTGATATTTTAGTTATGCATATATTCATTATTTTTATTGATATTTTAATTATTTATGTTTAAGCTGTCTTAATGTGTAACGATTGTTGTCCTTTTAAAGGAATGCAAATTTAAATATTGCATTTCTTGGGATTTAGTGCCATGTTTTACTCTTTGTAAGGTCTTGTTTTGTCATCTGTGATTTCCTCTCTATTTTCATCATTTTATTTAAACTCTTAGTCTATGTTATCCCCAAAAGATAAATTGCCCAAATGTCTGTTACTTGATGAATTCTATAGCTCATTATCTAGTGCTTAATTATTTACTTATCACATTATTTTCCAATTATTTCATGTTCTGCAAATATCTTAGCACAGAAGGATGTAAAGTACTTTAAGGTATGGACCAGATCCCGTATTTTAAAATATTCTAGCTATATGAGCTTTGCACAGTGGCAGTATCATAGCCAATGAGGTTTATCCGAGGCACGATTATTGCCAATTGAAAATATTCTAGCTCTACGGACTACTCTTCATGCTACTGATTTTCACATGAGCAATGCCAGTTAGTCCTCACAAGCACTATTTATAGATAAGAAAACTGAGTTAGTAATTAACAGAGATAGTATTGAAATAAATATTTTTTTTGCTGTTGGTCCATGCTACCTTGTTAGACTAAGTGATTGTCACGTCATAGTCTTACCTACGTTCACCCACTTTCCCAGGTACTGAGGTATGTCGGAACAGGCTCTAACAGATCACAATAGAGTTTTGGAAGTAAAATCAGGTAATCCTATAACTATTAAAATTTGAGCTTTGCATCTTTAGATAATGACATGGGTGACCAAGCTTACGGTATTCAAACAAATTTAGTAGTTAGAAAGAAGTCCTGTTTTTCAAAATCATGGCCAAATAGACAAATAATCACGAATCATGATGTCTTTGACTGTAAGTGAACCTGGGTATCGTTCTGAGATTAGAAACCCCCACAGGTTTTTGAGGTAAAGATGCTGAGGCACATCCTGCAATGAATAATTCCCAGGAGTCTAAATCGTCTGTAGAAGTTTCCAGAATGGAGACTAATAAGTAGTAGGAAGTGAATACATGTAATTCTTCAGAAAAGAGAAGAAGGGGAGCTTCCTTTCAGATAGGTGAAGCATGCTGGTAGGAATGTAGGAATCTGTTCATAGTAACTGATGGCAGGACCCCCAAATCAGTCCTGCTATTCAAATCCCTGTTTCAAGAGATGTTCCAAGGCGGTGCCAGAGGTTTGTGTTTGTATGAACTAGGGTGTCAGGCAAATTTACAGGATTCTGGGGGAGTGAGGCAAGTGCTCTGTAATAAGGAGTCAAAATTAAAGGCAAAGACCTGAATCCCTACACCTCTGCTGCCCATTCCCTACCATCCAGTGGATCAGATCTGATTTTCCAACACATCAGGTCTGTGACATGGTTTTGGTGTCTGCCATGTTGTGATGAGACATGTGTTAATATTCACAAGAATTTGCACAGAAGTCATTATTTTCCCTTACTATTTAGATAAAGAGATGGCACTCGGATATTAAAATAACCCAATGTCGCAAAGCTGGTCTGTCTGAAAAGTGAGATTAGAACTTAACATTTTCTGTTTCTCTAACACTCCAGTTATTCCGCTTTTTTAAACAGTATTTTATATGTGACATTATTTAACATAAGGAGTCTTTTGCATGGGCCATTTATAAACATATACATCATCTGTGCATGATGAATAATATGCATTTTATGTTGAGAAATTTTCCTTTAGTTTTAACGGCCATTTTATAGTTTTATACCCAAGTTCTGGCGCCGTACCTTACGTAAGAACCGCGTGTCCCTTATTTTCTTGCAGGCTTCCATTCCCACTCAGGTGAACATTATGAGTATGTGTGTTTGATTGATAGTTTTTCATTCAGGATTGTAAAAAGTAATTTTGGACACAAGTGATTTACTTACTAACAAATTATTTTAACTTATAAAATTAAATTGCATTCCTGTCGATCTGGAAAGTGAAGCTTGAAAATGCATTCTTTCAGTTTGTGGGAAACATATTCTCTTAGATTCCGACTCAAAGACTTTAGTTTGTAAAAAATATTTTGAGGGCCTATGCTTGGGGAGCATTAACTAACATTTGCCTTTTTATAGTTCAAATATTTTGAAATGCCTTATACTGATAAGAAATTCTATCTTAAATTATTAGTTTATGTGTAGTGAATTATAACAATGGTTCATAGTGAATTATAACAATGGTTCAGACAATACTTTTCAAGCTATGTGAGTAGTAATACTGCATAATCTCTTGTAAATCAGTTTAAAATAGTGTATGCAGGTAATGCCATATATTCATGTAAAGAAACAATGAAATAGGGTGTGGGATTTAGTGCCTAGCATCACAACAAGCTACAGTGATGAGAAACCTAGAATTTTCTGTGCACTGTAAGGGTGTTTTAGATGAATAGGTGATCGATCTATATATTTACCAATGAAAATGTTTTCTTCTACATTTTATAACAGAATTCCAGAAAGTAAAATACTGGACATTATCATGGGGCATTTAGTAACTTAAACAGCTAGGCTTTTGTAATACGGGGTGGCCAATATTCACCCCACCTAGGAAGTAGCCAGCAAAATGTCCCCTGAACTCTAACTTAAGAGGACTATGTGGAGTTTCCTGTATACTCTTCTTTCCTCTATCACTTCAGCCTTGCTTCAAGCCCGTGATTGGAGGATAGAGGATATATTATTATATTTTCAAATGGCTGACTAATCCCCGAAGGTTAAGAACTACTGGCCCATAGGACCCTTTAAGTTTAATCTACTTTCAAGAATGATAATACACAATGCAAAATATATTAAGCTACATAGGTAGTACCTTGATTATTAATATACTTAAATTAACAAATGATGTACTTTTTCTTAGTAATGATCACAAAAGTTCACACCGCAGAAAATTTGATTGGGCCACACTCAGTGCAAAACTAAGTACACGGGGAATTTTCCTTTCAATACGTGCAGTGTGTGTACATGGTAAGGTGAAGCGTGTGTTACCATTTTATATATGGTTTGTTTCTTAAGATTAGAGAGCCCTGAGGTCAGAGGGTTTAGTTAATGCAGATGGAAAAGATTATAAATGTGCAATGGGTTTGTTACTAAACAAGAGTTCATACAGACACTACATTGTATAAGTATTTATGTCTGACAGTTATTTGGGGCTGCTTCTAACTGTGAGAGAGAAGCCTAAAACATGAACTATAACGTTGAAACAGTGGAGTTCTTGAAATGTATTTAGATTCTGTTGGTATAATCTGACAAAAATATTATTAAAAAGATACTTCCCAGTAATTCTGATATGTGCCCCATTGAGTTCATATTTCCGTTTTGAGCAAGAGGTCGAGAATCGTAAAACCTAAGCAGGTTACAAACCCAACAGTGAAGTGGTTAAGAAGGAGGGGCACATATGTTCCTTTCGGTCATCTAAGCTCTCTCTGTTTGTTTTTTTTTGTGGTTCTGTACTGATTCAGCCCTCAGTTGCAAGCTAACTAGGAATGCCCACATACTCATATAGTAATCTTATGTCTTAGTCTGTTCTGCAGGTTATGATATGTAATAAGTACTGTAAAATCACAGTAACCTGTAAAAACAGGTATTTATTCTTCTCACTTGTCATATGCCGATTGCACAACTCGTTTCAGACTGCTGGTTGGGATCATGTCTGCTTCATATGTCCTTTCATTGCATGCTCCAGATGGGAAGGTTGAGTTCCAACTTGAAATGTCATAATTTCATGCAGAGGACCAAGAGGAAAAAGATGGGTGGAAATTTGTAATGCCTCTAACCATTTTGGTTTGGATGTTTGAAAGCAGGGATGTCCAACCTGCAGCCCACGGGCCACATGCAATGCAGCCCAGGATGGCTGTGAATGTGCCCCAACACAAAATCATAAATTTACTTAAAACATGATGAGATTTTAAAAAAGATTTTATTTTTAGAGAAGGGAAGGAAGGGAGAAAGAGAAATATCAGTGTGTGCTTGTCTCTAGTGCACCCCCTACTGGGGGACCTGGCTCCCAACCCAGGCATGTGCCCTGACTGGGAAGCAACCCTTTGGTTCTGAGTCCAGTGCTCAATCCACTGAGCCACACCAGTCAGGGCTGAGATTTTTTTTTGTGATTACCTGTTGTAATGTATTTAATGTGTGGCCCAAGACAATTCTTCCTCCAGTGTGGCAAAGAAACGCCAAAAGGCTGGACATTTCTGAAGGCTGTGTTTGCTCACCTTCTACTGGCCAAAAAAAAAAAAAAAAAAAAAAGTCAGTAGGGCAGAAACTTACAATTCTACCTAAATGGAAGGGTACAATGGATATTTAAAAGAAATAATTACACCATAATCTCATGGTTTCCATAGTTAGTTGGTTTATATCTATTTACTATAATGTTTCTTAAAATTAGCCATGTGTTGATTTCTTTCTTGATCTGTCCTTATTTGAATAGTAATAATAAAGTAAGCAGAGAAAAATTACCTATGAGAAAAAGTAAATATTGATAGTATAAACACTCCATTTACCTCAACCGAAGCCTTACTCATCATTTTCCAGAGGTCAGGAACCAGGAAGTAAGCAAAAAGATAACCCTGGGCAGCCCAAACTATGTGCTACCAAGTTTATCCACTACATATGGTGAGTTTTTATTCATAAGAAAACAACTTCTCTGACCCTAAGGAGGATGAAAGACACATGGAGCATAGCTGACTTATCTGATCTTATCATCCAAGAGCAGCCTAAAGCTAGATAACTTGTATATGGTAATTACTTTATGCACTAGATTTTGGAGTATGGTTTTATTTTTCTCATATTTTTAGTCATCATGAGTAATCCTGAGAACATGATGATAATTAAAAAAAAAATTTCTCTTGACTAGAATTCTACAGTGTTTTACAAAGTTATAATAGCTATTTGATGAAAGGGGAATTTAAGATCAAATATGTTTAAAAATATATGGGTTAAATAAAATTATGCATTTATTATAGACTACTGAGAGAGTTTAGTACACTATATTAATGTGCAATATTTAGAGTTATCTGGAGCTTTCAAATCTATTTGGCAACAGAAAACTAACAATGGTGGAAATAACTAGTAACATCTCCTTTAACACACTTTAATAAATAAAGGTTATTCGTGAGTCATTTAGTAGAGTAATCAATAATCCCATTGCCCTTGAAAACATCACTGATGGAGACCATCACATCAGGCACTGTTTATGCAGAAAATAATGCTCAGTAATTGAGAAAAAATTAGAAAAATCAACAAGCCTTAAGATGTATAGTAATGTAAGTTTTTATATATAGTTTTCCTTCACCCCATTAATGACAAAGTAATGGGTATAGGTGATAAGAGGATATAATGAGATGTGTTGTACACAGAACTGTGGCTGCAGTGGAGAATGTAGAATGTTTGATAAGATATATGCTGTTTTCCATAAAAAAGGGCACAAAAACCATAAAAAAGAACCAGTCAGAAATGAAGGATACACTAATTGAAATAAAGAACAATTTACAGGGAATCAACAGTAGAGTGGATGAAGCTGAGAAGCAAATCAGTGATTTGGAATATAGGAAGAGAAAGTACTCAGTCAGAACAGGAAGAAGAAAAGAGAATCCAAAAAAGTGAGGACAGTATAAGGAGCCTCTGGGACAACTTCAAGTGCACCAACATTTACATCACAGGGATGACAGAAGGAGAGAGAGCAAGAAATTGGACACCTATGTGAAAAAATAATGACAGAAAAACTTCCTTAACTTGATGAAGGAAATAGACATATAAGTCCAGGAAGCACAGAGAGTCCCAAACAAGATGAATCCAAAAAGGCCCACGTCAAGACACATCATAACTCAAATGCCAAAGGTTAAAGACAAAGAATCTTGAAAGCAGCAAGAGAATAGCAGCTAGGGAAACCCCATAAGACTGTCAGCTCAACAGAAACTGGGACTAGAAGGGATTAGCAAGAAATATTCAAAGGGATGAAAAGCAAGGACCTGCAATCAAGATTACTATACCCAGCAAAGCTATCATTTAGAATCAGAGAACAGATAAAGAGCTTCCCACATAAGAAAAAGCTAAAGGAGTATATCTCCACCCAACCAGCATTATATGAAATGTTAAAAGGTCTTCTAGAAGAAGAAGATGAAGAAGGAGAGGGAAAAGGAAAAGGAGAGGGAGAATATTAATAATAAAAATAAAATAATAACAACGACAACAACAACAGTAGCCCTAGCTAGTGTGGCTCCGTAGATTGAGCACTGGCCTATGAACCAAAGGGTCGCCAGTTCGATTCCCAGTCAGGGCACATGCCTGGGCTGTGGGTCAGATCCCCACTAGGGGGCGAATGAGAAACAACTCCACATTGATATTTCTCTCCTTGTTTCTCCTTCCTTTACCCTCTTCTGGAAATGAATAAATAAAATCTTTTGAAAAATGAACATTTAAATGACAACAAATACATATCTATCAACAATTGAATTTAAAAAACAAAATAAACAAGCAGAACAGAAACTGAGTCATAGGTACAGAGAATATTTTGATGGTTGCCAGATGGGAGGGCTGTTGTGGGGATGGGCGAAATGGTGAAGGAATTAAAAACTGCAAATTTGTAGTTAACAATATAGTCACAGGGATGTAAAGTACAGCCTAGGAAATAGCATAACCAAAGAACATACATGCATGACCGATGGACATGGACAATGGAGTGGGGATTCTCTGAGGGAGTAGAGGGCCTGGGTGGAGGGGGCCAAAGGGGGAAAATTGGGACAGCTGTAATTGCATAATGAATAAAATTTAATAAAAAAAAAGATATGTGCTGTTTCTGTCACTGAATGCCTCTTGTTATCTACAGCCAGACATACACTGTTTCCATCACTAAACACCTCTTGTTGTCTAAAACCACAAGCTCTGTAGCTGTATTTTTCAGGCTATTTTACACACTTCCCAGGGCTACAATACTTGTGTTTGGTTAAATAGCTGATGTAATTAATGAATAAGTGTGCCAGAATGATTTTGTATAAAAGTTATTTAACAGCTTATATTTGCCAATAAATCATAAAATTTTAAACAATAATATCCCTATCAATAGGTTTAGTGTTTGAAATCAGATAATTGGCAAAGGTAATGATTAATCACTTCAAGACTGCAGAAGTTCTTTATTGCCTCTTCTACAATTACTTAAAATAAATTTTGAGCAACTGCTCAAGGGCTTATAATCAATTGATTCCATTTTTGTCTTTTTAAGTATTTATTGAAAAGGTAGGAATACCAAGGATAGCTTATATATTATAATAACAAAACTTAAAATTAGTCTTGTAACCATGGGAATGCAAAAATATCACTTGTGGACATTTAAATTTCTTGCATGTTAGAAACTATTTGATTTAAATGAGTGCTAAGTAATTAGTATATTGAAATTAAATTCCATTCCAATTTGAAAAGGTAAGAGTAGTATATTTGTAGTTTGAGTCGTTAGAATTCATATCCTAGCCATTTACTTTTAATCATGTTTCCCTCCTTGTACTAATATTGAAAACAATGTTCTAATCATTCCTTAAACTCCAGTGTTTTATATATTGAGTCCTGTATAAGCTGTATAATCTTCTAACATTGCATGAATTACCAGCTTGAGTTTTAAAAATGTAGAATTACCCTTTTCTATATTTTCTTTGCTTAAACTTTTCTGTATTACTAATTAATATAGTTATCTCTATCCATGTGAATTTACCAAGATGATGGAACATGCTCTGGTCAACCTACGGTATCCATGGTTACCAGGCAGATCAGGGATTCCAGGCTGAGTAACTTTAGAATTGAAAGTCAATACATCTTATCCAAATCATCATCATTGAAGTGTTTGAATAGATGTGCCAATGTTAACTTAGCAGACTTAGCCTAAAGTGGAGGCAATAAATTTCAAAGGCTAATTTAACTGAATAAAATACTTTCTAAGAAGTTGGTATTTTTTTGCTTTTGGAAAGGTAATTTCATAATAACCTGGAAAAAGGAAATTAAAATTGTTATTATACACATATTTGACAGGATGTCATTGACAAGCTTGTCTAGTAAAATGCAATCTTGAAATAATCATGAATTCTAAAAAGAGCATTATATAAAATGTTCTAGTTGAAAAAACAGATATAGTTAACAAATTTTGCTTAATTAACCATAGAACTGTGTCTGTGTACATTCTTATACATACATGTAAATTTCTATTTTAACACTGAAATAATTCCTAAAAGCACAGTGCTTGTCTGAGTCTTGAAACAGGAAGAATTTGACTCAACTCAGTCAAATATCCTCTTGAAATTTTGAACTTAATTCTCAGAGTACTGTATGTGGCATCTGGGGCAAAAGAAAGTATCTAGATTTCTCACACACACATAGCAATCACGTGTGAACAATGTTGAAAAATAATGAAAGGCAGGTATAGGCTGAAGGGAAGTGGTGAATATTTACATTGAAAATATTATAAAGAGATGACACATAAGGTACTTTAAGATTTCTCACACTGACTTAACCTCTGAGAATAGTTATATTTTGTCCCATTTATTGGCAGTGTGTGATGATAAAAACAAGTTCAAGGTTTTCTCCTTTATGAAAGCTAAAATATTAGTTCATATCATCATTATGTGTAATAACCCAGCACTGGAAACAGCTAAAATATCTATTAGCAGTAGAATAGATATGTAAATAGTACAGTATCCACAGATGGAATATTATGTAGCAATGAAAGTGAATGGACAACTCTGTGTACCAACATGGATGAACTGTACTGTACAAGTCACACAGACTAAAATAATTCAGCTATTACAAAGTATAGCCTGTGTGACTCCATTTACATAATTTTAAATAAGGTGACTATGGGTTTTTTTCTTGTGGTAAAATATACGTAACAAAATTTACCAATTTAACCATGTTTAGTTGTACAGTTCAGTGACATTAGGTGCATTTACAATGCTGTGCAAAAGTCACCAGTATCCATTTCTAGAAGTCTTCATCATACCAAACAGAAGCTCTGTACTCATCAAACAGTAGGTTCCCCCAACCCCCTCTCCCCACTCAGCTCCTAGTAACCTCTATTCAACCTCCTGTTTCTATGAATTTACCTATTCTGGGTAACTCATATGAGTGTTATCATATACCATTTGACATTTCGTGTCTGACTTATTTCACTTAGCATAACGTTTTAAAGATTCATCTACATTGTAGCACGTGTCAGAATTTTATTCCTTTTATGGCTGAATAATATTTTATTGTGTGAGTGTGCATTAGAGGGTTTACACTACCAGATCAAAAAAATTTTAAGATAAAATGATAAAATTTCCAGTGTGATAGTGTAAACCCTCCCACTTTGTTTCTGTGGAGGAATGAGAGCTTGGAGTCTTCTAGTCTCCATCCTAGTCTGCCATTCTGCTGCTGTCACTCTCCACATCAAATAACAAAACTCACACCAAAAAGCAAACAACGCAATTAAAAAATGAGCAAAGGACTCAAATAGACGCTTCTCCAAAGAGGACATACAGATGACCAATAGACATGTGAAAAGATGCTCAATGTCATTAATCATCAGAGAAATGCAAATTTAAACCACCATGAGATATCACCTCACACCTGTCAGAATGGCCATCATCAATAAATCACCAACAAGTGCTGGTGAGGATGTGGAGAAAGGGAACCCTCGTGCACTGTTGGTGGGAATGCAGACTGGTGCAGCCACTGTGGAAAATGGTGTGGAGATACCTCAAAACATTAAAAATGGATCTGCCTTTTGACCCAGTGATCCCACTTCTGGAAATATATCCAAAGGAACCCAAAACACTAATTCAAAAGAACCTAAGCACTCCTATGTTCATTGCAAATGCCAAGATATGGAAGCAGCCCAAGTGTCCATCAGTAGATGAGTGGATAAAACAACTATGGGACATTTACACAATGGAATACTACTCAGCCATAAAAATAGAAGAAAGTTTTACACTCTGCGACAGTATGGATGGACCTGGAGAACATTATGCAAAGTGAAATAAGCCAGTCAGAGAAAGACAAATGCCCAATGACTTCACTCAGGTGTGGAATCCAGTTAACAAACTGAATTAACGTGCAAAATGGGTACAGACTCATAGATGGAGAGCAGATGACAGCTAATTGGGGGAAGAGGTGAGGGAATGGAGGGATTGAGCAAAAAGGAAAAAGGACTCAGGGACATGGACAACAGTATGGTGATTGCTTGGGGGAAGAGTGTATAAGGGGGATAAATAGTAATGGAACAAATATAAATATTAGGTAAAAAATAAAATTTTTCTTTCACAAAAGTATGCTTTTAAATATCAGCATCCTGGTTACCTTTGCAGAGAAGGATGGTTGTTGAATTTCAGATCCCTTGTAGCGCTGGGGCTTTTGCTGTGCTGGTAACTGACTACTTCTCATGCCCTAAGAGAGATTTGCTTCCATCACCTTTGCCTCAAATCATAGTGCTGTATGTGTTTGTGCAGTTTTCTTTCTTTACTGCAATAAAACTTTTTAAAAAGAATTTTACCTGTGTGGTAATAAAAAGGAACAAACTAATGATGCTTACAATAAATAGATGACTCTCAAAAGCATTATGTGGAGTGAGAGCATCTAGATAGCAATGGCCACGTACTGTATGATTCAATTTACATTAACATGCTAGAAAAGATGAATTTATGGGAGCAGAAACCAGATTAATGGTTCCTAACAGCTGGAAGTAGGGCTGAAAAATTAGCACAGAGGGGTTCAAGAAAATGTTTTCAGATGATGGAAATACATTTTGAATTTTGTCGAAGTTATAGAAGTGAATGTGCTTTGTTGAAAGTCTGAAGACTGCACATCACAAAAGCATGAGTTTTATTGTAAAATGCACTCCAGTAAGTGTGATGTTGTGAACAAAAATGGAAGTAACCTGACCAAAGTCCTTTTCCATCAGGACAATTAGGAGACACTATGAAGAGAATAATGATGTTATTAGACGGATGACTTTCACATAACATTTCATTAGCTAGTGAGTTATTTCCCTTTTCAAATTAGCTGCACAGGATGCTTGACACCATCAATGCCCTGACTTAGAGGTGAACCAAGGTGACAGAAATATTGGTGAATTAATGCGCATTTCAGATACAACATGGACTCTTTTCCATATGCCAGAGTTACCTGTTATTAGAAGACGTTGATACATTGAGTAAGGTACAAAGAAATGGAAAGGTATCCCGTGTTCATGGATTGGAAAAATTAATAGTGTTAAAATGTCCATCCTACCAAAAGCCATCTGTAGTCTCAGTGAAATCCCTATCAAGATTTCAGTGGTATGCTTTCCATGACCAATAACATGTTTTATATGTATGTATACACACACATCAGTGCTTCACATATGGAAGTCTTATTTCTTTGTTTCCCTCTTGCTTGCTTTCTCATTTCCTTCCTTCATTTCTCTTTTTTATATTCTCACCAAAAGGCATTTTTTTTCATTGCTTTAGAGAGAGAGGAAGGGAAAGAAGGGGGAGAGAGAGAAATATCAATGGAAGAGAAAAGAGAAGCATTGACTGGTTGCCTCCTGTATGTGCCAGGACCAGGGATCATACACACCTGGACCGGGGCTCGAACCTGCAACCTAGGCATGTGCCCTGACTAGGAATCGAACCCACAACCTTCTGGTTTCAGGATGATGCTCCAACCAACTGAGCCAACCAGTTAGGGCTCCTCCTTTCATTTCTGTGAGAAAAGTGTATACTTAGTCTTAGAAAGAACAAGCAGTGGTCTAGATTTTGGAGATAATAGCAAGAACAATAAAAAGGAGAAAAATTATGTTTTTTATGAAGCTTCCATTCAGGGAGAATAAGGTTGACATTTGCCAAATACTATAGATGGTATCTCAGTTATTGATAAGTACCACAGAGTAAAGTAGGGGGGTGAGTAAGGGGTCACAGAGATGATGAGGATAATCTAATTTTTTAAACATTCTGTTTCAGGGAAGTTTTATTCAGATTGTCTTTTGAGCAAGTACCTGAAGTCAGTGAAGGAGGGAATTATGTAGAGGTCAGAGGGAAGAGCTCTCTGTATAGAGAGAGAATGCAAGGGACTCAAAGGCAGAAGCAAGCTTGGTGGGCTCAAGGGGCAACCGGAAAGAAGGTCATTGAGCTTGCAGAACAATGAGGTGGGGTGGGGGGCAGGAGAAGAGATGAAGTCATGAGATACAGGGAGGCCAGGGGGTTTCACTGGGCTTTGTGTGAACATTGTGAAGAGTTTGGCTTTCATTCTCACTGAATGGGGAAATCATTGGAGGGTTTTCAGTGAAGGAATGACAGTGTCAGGTTTTTTTTTTTTTTATTTTTCAAGAATAACCCTGGATCCTGTGTTGAGAAGACAATAAAAGGGGCAAGTGAAGAATCAGGAAGACCAGTTAGATGGCCGTTTTAGAAACCAGACAATCACTGATGGTAGCTTAGAAGACGTTAGGAAAAATGGAGTTGGGAAAAATTTTTCTGAGTTCATACATACTTTTCTAGTGTGTGAATTGATAGTGGTGGCTAAATGCAGCTTCTTCCCATGAATTCAGTGCCTGTACTTTAAAACATCGGTTTGACATTTGGTAAATTTTTGCTGAATTTTTTTTAGGTTCATGAGTATATTTTCGATCGGTTAGGATGCTAAAGGTCGTCCAACCGAATGAGGCAGCATGATGAATGGAAGCTTGGTAAACATTTGTATTTTCAGAACATCTGCAAACTTTGAAGTTAAATTGTTACCTGGAAAAAGTACAAAGCAATCGCTGCCTTGTATTTCACCAAATGGTTTAATAACAACTTTCTAGCTCTTCATAGAGTAGACTTGCTATCATTAAAAGAGTGAATTCATAGGGAGTCCCCTTTCTTGTTTAACCTCCTGCATAGGAGTCAGTGAAGATCAAGGATCTGTTATGACAGGAAAGCACCTATAACCCAATTACGACGTCTCACTTTTGGTGGAACCCAATGTCTCGCCTCCACTTCTCCAATTATAGAAATGCTGCAGAGACTGTTATCTCTCAGACAGGCCTGCCTTAACACTGTTCTCCATGCCCTCTTTTCCCGCAGCTGGCTTTATTGAGGTATAATTGACATATAACACTGTGCATTGTACATGTTTAAGGTATACAGTGTGTTGATTGGATACACTGATGCATTACAAAGGACATCCTGAGTATCTTGTTTCTTACCAGAAGTCTTCCTCTACATCACATTCAATTTGGTGCGCATCCTTCAAATTGCACATCAAATTTTATTTCCTTTCTAACAGTGTTTAACAGTAATGTACGAAGGGATGATTATGTGTCAAATGTGCAAGTTACCTAAAGAATAGTCATGTTTCCTTCCCTTTGGCACTTTTGGAGTGTGGTACAGATATATACATGCGGGAACAGCGGTGCACTTTCAGAAGAAAGTGATAAACACAATGATGCTGATAGGTGGAGGGTTCTATGGGGGCGGGAATTAAGGGGCAAAGCCTGACCCGTCCTGTGAGTGGGTGAGGGAGCATCACATCGTTGCTGGGAGAATTATAATCTAATCAGAGTTAGCAGAGATGTAGAGGAGGTAAGTTATAGTGGAGAAGATTGTCTGTGACATGAATCCTATTAGCAGTCTGATGATACCCAGGAATTCCTTCTAAGAAAAATGCTCTCAAATGCACAAAATAAACTACAAAGACTTACAAAATAAATTATATATAGTAATAATGTTAGAAGAATATTAAAACAAATTTGTAATATAATGATATATACTTTTATTCTATCATATAACTAGATCTAGCCACACACAGATTTAATAACTCATAATTTTGATGTAGTCCATAAATTGTATTATGTCTATGATGTCTATATGGATAAAATTGCAGGCACTGCTATTGCAAAATATATTGTCTACATTCATAATTGAAGGCAAGGTTAGAGGTTAATGTAAATAAAGATGTAAATTTTATTCCCGCTTAGGTTTACAGCCCCTCCCCACCAAATCTGATCCTGCTTTACATAGTTTGCAGAATGGATTTAAGGTGAGCTGCAGGTGGGTAGAGAGAAAAAACACATCTGTAGTTAGTCCTGCAAAGTGATTATAAAGAAAGGCCTAAAAGTTTTTAGCCCCACTAGCATACAGTGTTACTGCCTGTCACTAAGTTCTTTTATTTTCTTTTACTTCCCCACACGATGTAAGATTTGTATTATAATGAACTCTCTAAATTATCTTCTAATTGTTAAGCCTCGCCTTGTCAGAATGATGGTAACTTTAGACCTTTGCTACTCAAAGTGCGTCCCATGGATGGGTGGCCTGACCTCACTGGGGAGTTTAATAGAAGTGCAGAATCTCAGGCCTTGTCCCAAATGCACTGAGTCAGACTATGAAGTCCGATAAGGTCATCAGATGGTTTTTACGATCATTGAGCATTGGTAAGCACTGGTGTAAAGTAGCAGGGATTCTGAATTACAGTTCATTTGCTTGCTCATAAGGTGCTTGGAAAACATAGTCACATAGCTTTTAATTCATACTTACTTGGACAAAGAAACCCCAAATCCTAAACAACTGATTTGCAAAGCAAAAACTTTCCTCTCAACTTTAGAAATAAAGGCTGTATAAATCACATCCACAATCCTAATGTGATCTTTAAAGCCGTGAGCGGGTGGTTTTTCGGTGTCGCCGGATGGCTTTGAGTGTATGGACTCAGCATAAATGGCCCGTCTTTGGAGCGGGCATCTTAATACCATACATTTATCACCTGGCATGAAACGCGGCTATACATGTGTGAATCCCACCGACATTGTGATAACAGATCACAAACTGACAGTCTGCTGTCTTTCATTTCTTTATGGTTGTCAGGAAGAGCATTCACGTAAACTTTTAATCATTCAATACAAATAGTGGCCGGAGAAGGTGTACACAGTACTTCGTGGCATTCAGTCCCTTGTAGTGGTTGGGATTCTTTTGAAATGTTTTGTTAGGAAAAGAATAACCGTGGCATAGAATTGCGGCTTTTAAAGATTGCTGAATACAGAGTATTTCTAATCATATGTTCCATGAAGCAGGTAATTTATGACTCCTAAATTATAAGGCAAAATATGGTGAACAAAGTTGTGCACAAAATCTTGCCATTTAATGTCACCTACTATATCTAAAAGTCATTGGGGTTGAATTTGTTGCGCTGGGTCTTTGGGGAGGGAAGAGGCGGAAGCTAGAATGATGGAATCATGTGAACTAGAGGCTGTTTACCTCTCACGCGTGAAAGAAAATCTTTAGCTTTACTTATCCATTGATGGCAATCATTGAGCAACGTTTGTTCAAAAAATAATTTGGATACAATTTGAGAATACTGTTTAGAAATATTTACTAAGTTCAGTGTTCTTTCTGTTGTCCAAGTCGAAGTAGAACATCATAAGAAATATAGAATAGCTCCTAGTCTCACCATTATTTTAGGTCAGCATTTGGGTATTTACTGGGCAAATAAAGGATTGTTAAGTTTCTTGCTCATTTATTGGCTGCTTATCATGTATAAGGCTTTGTGCAAAATATTTGAAATATGTTATCTCACTTGCTCGTACGCTAACTCCATTAACACGTTTTACAAATGGCATGGCACTCAGAGATAGTAAAAACTTTTCCAGGGTTATACATCCAAGAAGTGTGTACTTTAAATACTTTATTTAATTTAACCTGTCTAGGTTGGCCTCAGGTTGATATTCTCAGCTACTCTTGAACTGAGTCTTTTTGGATTTTACTGTTTCATTATTTTATAACTCAGGGATTCATTAATATTAAGGAAAAAGAACAGAGGCCCAAAGATAAATTTCTATTCAGCCTAATATTGTTCCATAAGAAAGCTAAGTGACTCCCTTATAAAATGTGGCTTTGTTCACCTCCACGCTGTATGGATTTATTATTTAAAAGATAAAAGTCCCTTTATTTATTCTCTAAGATTTAGTTTTAATTTGCAATTATCTCTTTTGTTTAAAAGCATGGAGAGGCTTGTCAGAAAAAAAAAAAACCTTTAGATGATTGCAATAGTCAATATTACTTTGCCTAAGAAAAATTTCAAAAAGTAAGGTGGAAAAACATTTTATAATAAGTGAGAAGTGCGTTCTTCGGAAAATAACACGTACCAAATGACAACTGCATTCAGCTCTTCCTGATAAGAAAAATCAAGTCACAGGAGTGCTGAAAAATCTATACATTTTAACTTTCAGGTTCTAAAAATGTGTGTAAAAGTTTGGAATATTTATAACAGGGGTGATATAGCTGCCAATTTGCAATGCATATGAATAAAATCAAATGGAACTAAAGTTTGCTAAAAAGCTTTCTTAGAGCAATAATCATCTTAGAACATTATTTAAATAGCTTCACTGTAGGTTTTCTGTTTTTAAAAGGTATTCCATTTGAAAGTGAATATTTAAAAACTTTGTAAATGGTGGGCATCGTATTTTTTCAGATAAAAAAAAAAAACAAAGAAAAAGAGATTAGTCTAAGGTACCGTATTTTGCTGTGTATTATGCATACTTTTTTGCCTAAATTTTTTGAGGGAAAAATAAGGGCGTGCATTACACATGGGTAATACTAATTCCATCAATGTTTTTAAATCTTTTATTTATGCTTATGTATTAAAAGTGTAACTGTAGAAAAGCAACAGCAATACCTATGCAAAATGATACCCTGGAATATGATAATCGGTTTTGTTTCTAAATACAAATAAATAAATTGAATTAAAAATTAAAACAAATGATCTGTCTCCTGAAAGTTTGGGCCAACATTGTGGGTGCATATCATACACGGTGAAATACATAATACGGACAGCTACGCTGAAAGGGAAATGAGTATTTCCTCATGGTAAAGGCATACGCACTAATTGAGTGTTTCTAAAATAGTTACCACGAATCACGAATAGTTGCTGGAAGAATAAGAATAATAATGTCAAAAGCATTTCTGGCACAGAAGGAACGCCTGTGTAGGAAAAGAAATTGTGCGTAAAGCAAAGATACATCAGCTCACGGTGGGGTGGTGACGGGAAGCTTCATTTTGAGAAAGTCCAGTGGTGCTCATTACTATATTTTAAACATTTACAGGTATCATTTACATGCCCTAAATGTATTAATATATGTGCACATTTCAATGATTGTTAGTAAATTTATTAAGTTGTCTGACCAACACTACAATCAAGTTTTAGAGCATTTTCTTTACCACATGCCCGGTTACAATTACTCCTTGTTTTCACCCCCAGCCCTAGGTAGCCAGTACCTTACTTTCTTTCTCTACATATTTTTTTTTTAAGCATGCCATATAGATGGTATCATAAAATATGTGATCTTTTGTGGCTGGCTGTGTTCACTTAGTGTGATGTGTTAGTTTCGTTATGTTGTAGCTTGGACTTCATTCTTGCTTTATGTGTAGTAATCCATTCACCAGTTGATAGCTGCTTGGATTGCTTTGAGTTCTTGGCTGTTATGAAGAATGCTGTTATTACTAGAACTTGAACAAACTTGGCGCTGGTGGTGACTATTGAAGGAAGCTGAGAGCATTATTTAAGATATGACCGAATGGCCCTGGCTGGTGTGGCTCAGTGGATTGAGTACCGGCCTGTGAACTAAAGGGTCACAGGTTCAGTTCCCAGTCAAGGCACATGCCTGTGTTGCAGACCAGGTCCCCGGTTGGCATGCGAGAAGCAACTACACATTGATGTTTCTCCCTCTCTTTCTCCCTTCCTTTCTCAGAAAAGGCAGAAAGCCTTTAAAGATATGACTGAATGTAACACGAGGGAGCCCTTTGATACGCATTCATAGGTGTGAGAAGTGAGGACAGGGTAGTGTGACTAGAAGAGAAAAAACCATTTGGTTAATGGTAGTTAGTAAAGGTTTTCTTTTCTCTTGGAAAAGTATAAATCAAAAAATGATTTCAGTAAATATTAAATAGGCACCGAGTTAAGAAATGATGGTGAAGTACAGGATCCGGGGAAATGACCCAACTAGCAAAACCAGTCTTAATGCTTTCTATAGGAACCATAAAATAATTTTCAAAAGGGAAACATTGCTGACAAGTTAAAAATAAAAAGTTAATGGAAGCAAATAATTCATATCCTGCATGTGAGATAAAGCTTCTGATAGCCTTTTCCCCTTTCGGAAATAAGAAATACCTTTTTAGTATTTGGGTAAGTATCTATTCGAGTTTCTCCAGGGAGGCACTGTTACAGGAACGCTTTATGTAGGTCCTGTAACAGGGTCGTCAATTCCGTTATTTACAATGAAGCAATCCCAAAATGTGCTCTAATGCTTATTTAATCAAGTTATCAGGAAGCTTGTGTTACCTTGTAGGTTTTAAGTATGATTCTTTTGTCCTAATACGAAAAAAGCCAAATGACTATCCTAATAATAGAATGTGATAATGTACTTTATTGATAATTTGATTTTCAGATGATTCATTTAGCTCTTCTGGTTACTTTGTAGCTAAGCAACAAGGCCTATAGAAAGGTACCTGATGTATCTAAGAGAGAGACAAATATGAATGCTTGTTGTGATTTCTGAAATGATATTGAAGTTTCTAGGATGATCTCCCCCAACGTGTATTCCATCGAACGCTACATCCATTAAATGTCCATGAAGAAATAAAATTTCCTTGTTTAAGTAGTATCTTGCATTGTATATGCTCTCAGTTGGAAATTGACAATGTATATTACAGGGTCTGAGGAATAGCGCCGGGAGGAGGTATGTTAACCTGATTATTTCTAGGTATTTCCCAAACTTGTTTTACAACAAAGCTGTATTTTTTTCATATACCAGTATAAAGCCTATGGAAGTAGCAATCTGCAGAAGACCCATGGTTATCCTTAATGCTGTCTAGATAATGAGGTATTAGGGGAACATAACACAATTTAAATTTTACTCCTGTGCCTGTGACTAGACCTGTGGCGATGGAGTGAGGGGAGATAGGAAGAGCTCTATCACTTCTTCCTGTTGGTGGACGAGCAAGGAGAGCCAGGGCTGCCTGGGTCTCCTATGTCATCCATCAGCTGTGAGCTCAGAAAGCATACCGTCTGGGATCTGCTTGATTTTAGCACTCATGTTTACCCATTTTGGAAGAGTTTCTCTGTCCACCAGAAGAATAACCTTTTAGTGCTGAAGTTGTACTCCGTGATTTTAAATCCTGACTCCCTGATGTACTTCGAGCACATTTTTTGAATCCTTTGTTTATTCATCTGCAATATAGAAATATTAAGGATGGGAACCTACCAGAGCCGTTGTAAGAATCCAATGAGATCACGATTTGCTAGGAACTGTACCTGGCTCACGCTGAGCACTCAGATATTTATAGCTGGCGTTACCGTGCACTCCCACAAAAAATGGCCACACGTTCTCTTTACAATGAGAATTGATTGTGTTACCTGTGATAGGCAGTCATGTAAGACCTATCTGACTTTTAAAACAACAAAACCAAATGCAAACAAATTTTAAAAAATTAAGTCCATTAACATGGCAGAGAGAACCCTTTCCCTATGTAAGCGAAGTTGGTTTTTCTTAGCTCTGCTTTGATCACACATTCATTGTATGTTTTTTTCTGTCTTCCTACCTACATGGTGAGCCCTTTTCATGGGGACTTGTCTTGGGCATCTTTAAAACAATTTGTAGCCTAAGCCCCTGGTAAATAAAAGAGGCTCACCATATCTTTCATACATCAGGGAGAGAGGCAATACTGTGTGCTAATCTGTGATTTTGTTAAATTTTCAAACTGGCGGTCTCATCAACAGTTGCCAAAAATATGAGATTAAATCCACTTCTGTGGGTTTTATTTTTTGGGGAAAAGTGCTAGATATTATCTTGAAATCAGTATAACTATAATACATAGTATGCCACCTCGAAGCTGACATTTCATCAGAGTAAGATAATTTAAGGAGAGACGGTGGCAAAGTGCCTAGTGATACAAACTGAGATGCTAATGAGCCAACGTGGCTTTTCTGCTGTTTTCTTGAAGTATCAAATTGTAGACCGTGTCCTGTACAGCTTGTGATCTTAATGTTCGTAGTGATTTTCCTGGGTATAAGCTATCCATAATTTTCTTGTATATAATAATAGCAGTGACAGTGATCATACCTATTATGATTTATTATAGTTAAATCAGGAGACCTGGCTGGCCACTTGAAAACACAGCCTTAATCCTGTGAAGGATATTGGTGCATTGGGCAACAATACTCTACTTTTAGAATGAAGCAACTTCTTTTTTTTTTCCAGCAAATCTATTGGTATTCTTCTATAGAGATAAGATTTATGCTGGAAGACTCACATACGAATACCAAATAGATTATGAGGACTTTTTCCTCTTTACTAACAACTTGCCAAGTGATTTTTACTCATCGTTCTTAACAATGCCTAAATACCTTAAAAGGCAAACATTATCCCATTTTGTAGATTAAGTAATTGCAGTTTAGAGAAATAATTCCTTCAGAATCATCCAGATAAATAAGTGGCCAAGCTAGAATCTGAACCCATAGCTGCCTGAACAAGTACCAGTGATACATTCAAATTTTAACGCCGAGAGGGTGCTGGATAGAACAGAACACAGAAGACTTAGAGTCTCCACCCGGCTTCGTGACTTAGTGTCTCTGTAACCTTGGAATTGTGTCTTAGGTACTCAGAATTTACATTTCCATACCTATACATTGGAGATAACACAAACCATTTTACATATCACATAGAGCTTTTGGAAAAGGTTTTAATTCTACGTATGTGGAAGTGCATTTTATGTTACGAAGCTTTGTCAAGAGCTTTTAAAACAGCTTTCACTGCTCCCACTTTTTCTCTGCCGAATTAAAGAAATCTCAAGGATGAGTAATACCTATAGTATTAAATGGCTACTATTTAGTGATCAATTAATATGTTCCTGGCAATGTTGTAATCATCTCAATAGAGATGAGGGTGATTTATTTAACAGACCAGAAAAATGAGATGCTGAGAGATTAAAGTAACAAACCCTAAGGAGCAAGCTGGTAATGATATGATAGTAACCCAGCTAATATAGTCCTGGTCCTTAACCCAGATAGGTACTGCCTGTCTAGGTAAAGCATTGGGTTGGGGTAATATTTGTAATTAAGGGAGTGTTACATAAGCCATACCATATTGATTTTTCAGTTCTTACTCTCCATGGAAGACCAAACTTTTGGGACAGTATGACTTCCTTTCACATGTGGTGACTTTAAAAACTGTCTATTGACACAATGGAATACTACCTGGCCATAAAAAAGAAAAAATCCTACCTTTTGCAATGGCATGGATGGAACTGGAGAATATTATGTTAAGTGAAAAAAGCTGGTCAGGCAAAGACAAATACCATATGATCTCACTTATATGTGGAATCTAATGAACAAAATAACAAAGAGAATGGAAGCAGAGGCATGGATACATGGAAGAGACCCACAGCTGTCAGAGGGCGGGACTTGGGGGGCTGGGTGAAAAAATGGTGATGGGATTAAGCAAAAAAAAAAAAAAATATATATATATATATAACACATATACACAAGCAACGGTAAAGTGATTGCCAGAGGGAAAGCGGGGGCTAGGTGGAGGTGGGCTAAGGGGGATGAATGGGAGTGGAAAAAGACTGTGATGTGATGGGTGCACGATGCAGTGTGTAGATGATGTTTTGTTGAGTTGTACACTTGAAACCTGTATATTTTTAAATCAGTGTCACCCCAATAAATGCAATAAAAATAAAACTATCTATTGAAATGTTATAGAAATATATACATTTATTAAATAAAAATGGGTGCTATCCTATGTGGAAGCACAGAAACATGGGCGGCAAAAACTGGAAATGCATATGAAACAAGCAAGCACTGTGATCATTACACTAAGACTTTGTGATCTCTTCTTTACTCCTATCATTAGAACCTCAAAATATCAGTGTCCCTCTCTTTCCCTCAGATAAGTGTAGTTCTCTCTACCTGGCAAACCAAAGTGAGGAATTCAGAACCCTGCTGAGCTTACTTTTTTCTTCTCTCACATTTAACATTCAGGTTGCCACTAGCCCTTATTCATGCTATTCATGAAATGACTCCCAAGTCCAGCCCTTTGGTACTCCTGTCGTTGACATCCTGTGCACCATGCACTCACAAAGCAATAGAATCTTCCTAAGTGGATCCTTGCCTTTAGGTTCTGCTCACACCTCCACCAATGCCATCGGGGTTACTGCCCTTAAAGCGAACACAGGCTGTACCTGTGCTTCGATATTTCTGTCTAGTCTGCCATCTTCAGGGTTAAATCCAAACTGCTTATCACGTTATGCAAAGCCTTTTGTATTCTAAGCCTTTGTAAACTATTCACAAAGCTTTCTTCACTTTTCTTATGGCAGCTCCATAAATCTGGTAGCCCTGAATATGTCTTCCTTGTCTGAATACCTCATGTCCTTACCCGTCTCTCCTTCTGCTTATAATTACTTTCTCTCTCTAGGAAGCTCCAATTCCTCTTGGAAGCCAAACTTAAACATTACCACTTTTCAAATCTTTTCCTAGTGTACAAAAAAAAAGAAGAAGAAGAAGAGAGAAATAAAGAATCAAGTGCTTTTCCTTCCCCTGATCCCTCCCTAGGCAGATGGTCACACTTTCTTCTGAGCTGTCCTGGCATCATACTTTCATATAAAAGTTTTACTTTAGGATAATTTTAGATTTACAGAAGACCTGTAAAGATAGCACGGAGGGACACCTCATGTTGTTAACATCCTACATTGGTGTGGTGCATTTGTCACCAACAATGAGCCGATATTGATACATTATTATTAACTGAAGTTCATACTTCATTCAGATTTTTTTCAGTTTTCCCCAGCTGCCCCTTTTCTGTGGCTGTGGCAGTTTCTCAGACTTTCCTTATGTTTGATTATCTGGACAGTTTTGAAGAGCGCTGGTTGGATGTTTTGTGGACTCTCCCTCAATTGGGATTGGTCAGATGCTTTTCTCTCAATAAGGCTGGAGTTACGTACGAGTTGCTTGTATTGTATTGTAAACGGAGGTAAAGTGCCCATCTCATCACATATCAAGGGTATGCGCTATCCACCTGACTTCTCATTGTTGTGTTGCCCTTGGTTACCTGGCTGAGGTGATATTTGTCAGGCTTCTCTACTTTACAGTTTCTCTTTTTATCCTTTTCCACACTGTCCCCTTTGGAAGGAAGTCACTATGAGCAGCCCACAATTCAGGAGTGAAGAATTACGCTTCACCTCCTTGAAGATGAAGTATTGACATAAATTGTTAGGAATTCTTCTGCACAGGCTATTTGTCTATTCTCCCCCATTTATTTATTTATTTATTCACTTTTTTATATAAGAGCAGACATTTGTTTTATATTTATAATTCAATGTATAGTTTTTATTTCATTGCTCAAATTTTCAAGCTTTGGCTAAGGGAATGTCTTTTGCTTGGCTCCTGTCTTGCGTGTCTGCTTGGGGGCGGGGGCACTGCTTTACTTTTTGTTTCCAGGCTTGAGTATTCCCCACTTCAGTCATACCTAGAATAAGCCATTTATTCAAATCCTGATCCTTTTATTAGAGAAAGGTATTTGAAACCAAGATCTGGATACTGGGACCCAATATTATGTTTATATTCCTATTAAATAGCCCTCATCAACTTACATTTTACTTATTTTTCTCTCTCAATATACTAAGAGCTTACAATCATCATAGTCTCTTGCCCAGGAATAAATCCTTTAAAATATGTAACCTTACAATCTTCTTTAGTTGTTTGGTGGATTTATAATCTGTTTCTGTGCAACTGGATTCTCATTCAAAATTGGAAACTATGAAAGACTTCTGGAAAAAAATTACATTTGATCTTATTTATTACTCACACAATAAGAACTTAGGTGAAGAATATAAAAATTACGTTGATTTTTAGAATAATTGTTAAAAACAAAACTTGATTATTCATCTTGACACATTTTACTTAGCTATTTTATAAAAGTGATTTAAAAAGCTTATTAATTCACTGCTAATATGTATTCTTTAGTAATTAAAATATTCTTAGAAAAATAAGCTTTAAATGTACCATATTACAGTTCATTTTTTTTACTTATTAGGTAAAGTTAGTAAGAAATTTAAACAGTACTTATAGTCAATGGCTTGTTAATGTGTAAGAATCTTGATACAGAGATTTCTTATTTGTGGAAATAAAGTATGTGTACATTTTAGAGCTATTTTTATTCTCTTTCTGTGAAAAGAAACTAGTTTACAGGTTCACAAAACTACAAAGCTTTTTTCTACACAATTTGATTTTCTACTCATTTCTAGTTATCTGAGGGCGGAGATGGGACCTCAGTGGAGACACGTTCCTCATTCTCCCCCCCCCCCGAATATATTTTTTTCCTTAAATTAGGTGAGAATATTTCTAGACAGACATTTAACTCTAATCTGAAGATGGAATTTCACGTGTGTCTTCTGGAAAGAATACACATTGAGAGAGACCTTACGAGGAAAGAGTCATGTAACGTAGTTCAGTAGGCACTAATCGTCCTTAAATGGAATCATCCATGGAAGGAAGCCATGGACGAGTCAGTGTCGCCACGCATTTCACATGGAACCATATGGAAATATACACAAACTGTGTCTCAAAAGGAGTAGCCAAGTATCAGAACAGAAATCATGCTTTATGTCTTTATAGCATATGCAATTTTCTATTTTGAATGTATGATTTATAGGACAATGATAAAAATTCTGGAATCATTAGACCATAGATTGTTCTTCAAAAGATATGGAAAGCAACAGAGCATGGGCCGTGAACCCTTTGCCTAACTTTAAAATCCCAGTTTACTTTGAGAAAAATAGCCCTAACAGGTGCACATAGCTGGTTAAATATTTTGCCAGTAATTTTTCTCCCTATTTTAGAAATGTTAAATTATGTGTTAGTTTTGAATAGAACATAATTCTCTCATATACACAGATGTGAAATCTTTATAGGAATTTTGCTCTAAATAATATCTTACTTAGGTGTTCAAAAGAGTAGCAGGAATTTGGAAAAGATTTTACTGATTACTACTTTTTTTAAAAGATTTTATTTATTTATTTATTTGTAGAGAGAGAAGGGAAGGAGAAAGAGGGGGAGAAATATCAATGTGTGGTTGCCTCTTCTGTGCCCCCTACTGAGGACCTGGCCTGCAACCCAGGCATGTGCCCTGACTGGGAATCAAATTGGCAACTCTTTGGTTTGCAGGCCTGTGCTCAATCCACTGAGCCACACCAGCCAGGGCTGATCACTACTTTTAAAAGGATGACTGGAGGTATCTTTATAATTTCTTTCTACCTCTTTTTCTTATAGATGATTTAAGGAAAACTGAAAGTGGACCTGAGCTGAGTGAAGTGTGACAATAAGAAGTCTCTTCTATCTTTCTTTTCATTGTAGGAGATCATTGTCCATTACTGTAGAAATATTTCTATTGTACTCTCCATTCCTTTGATTTCTGGCTAGAGATAAAACAACTTCAATATATTTAAGATACTTTTTTCCACTTTTATTGGTTGAGAGCTACTTTAATTTTCAGGGCACAAAAATAAATTTGTACAATCTGGTGTGCTCAGTAAATTACTATGGTATAGCTTTTATATATAAAATCATTATGAATTTACTTGTTTTAGAAATGTTATTATAGAAAAAGTTGGAATTTTCTGCTCTTAAAGCACTTTACAGATATTTTTTTCCCATTTACGAAAAGCAGACTAGAACTGGAAGTGAAGAACCCAACGATTTCATCACAAAACAAAGAAAGCTACTATGTTCCCTAGACTTCTTGCCCTTAACAATACAGAATGCTCATTTTCAGCAAAAGGCATTATGGAGTGGGAGACAGACCAAACTTATCTTACATGAATTTTATGCATGGAAAAATTCTAATTATTTTCCTTTTCTTAAAGAGCTTGCAAATAAATTGGCTTCAATCTTGGAAGATAGAATTGATGTGTGAACTTTACCCTAAACTTACCAGGTCTGATAGAGATGATAGAGAGCACTGGGTGGTGTGGCTCAGTGGATTGAGAGCCCACCTGAGAACTAAAGGTTCGCTGGCTTGATTCCCAGTCAGGGCACATGCCTGAGTTGCAGGCCAGATCCCCAGTAGGCGGTGTGAGATAGGCAAACATATACTGATGTTTCTGTCCTTCTGTTTCTCCCTCCCTTCCCCTCTATCTAAAAATACATAAATTTTAAAAATTTTATTTATTTTTATTCAGTTACAATTGTCTGCATTTTCTCCCCTTCCCTCCACCCCACCCCAGCCAGTCCCACCTCCCTCCCCCACCTCTACCCTCCCCCTTGATTTTGTCCTTGTGTCCTTTATAGTAGCTCCTATAGACCCCTCTCCCCACTGTCCCCTCCCTACTCCCCTGTGGCTATTGTTACAATTTTCTTAATTTCAATGTCTCTGGTTATATTTTGTTTGCTTTTTTCTTTTGTTGATTATGTTCCAGTTAAAGGTGAGATCCTACGGTATTTGTCCCTCACCACCTGGCTTATTTCACTTAGCATAATGCTCTCCAGTTCCATCCATGCCATTGCAAAGGGTATAAGCTCCTTCTTTCCCTCTGCTGCGTAGAATTCCATTGTGTAAATGTACCATAATTTTTTGATCCACTCATTTTGCTGATGGGCACTTAGGTTGCTTCCAGTACTTGGCTATTGTAAATTGTGCTGCTATGAACATTGGGGTGCATAGGTTCTTTTGGATGGGTGTTTCAGGGTTCTCAGGGTATAATCCCAGCAGTGGGATTGCTGGGTCAAAGGGCAGTGGAACACTTTTAGTTTTCTGAGGAAATTCCATACTGTTTTCCACAGTGGCCGCACCAGTCTGCATTCCCACCAACAGTGTTCTAGGGTTCCCTTTCTCCGCATTCTCTCCAACAGTTGTTTGTGGATTTGTTTATGTTGGCCACTCTGACTGGTGTGAGATGGTACCTCATTGTGGTTTTAATTTGCATCTCTCTGATGGCTAGTGATGCTGAGCATCTTTTCATATGTCTCTGGGCCTTCTGTATGTCTTCCTTGGAGAAGTGTCTGTTCAAGTCCTTTGCCCATTTTTTAATTGGGTTGTTTGTCTTCCTGGAGTGGAGTCCTGTCAGTTCTTTATATATTTTGGAGATCAGGCCCTTGTCTGAGGTATCATTGGCAAATATGTTTTCCCATACTGTTGGTTCTCTTTGTATTTTACTGCTGTTTTCTTTAGCCATGCAGAAGCTTTTTATTTTGATGAGGTCCCAACT
This sequence comes from Desmodus rotundus, assembly GCF_022682495.2. NCBI lineage: Eukaryota > Metazoa > Chordata > Mammalia > Chiroptera > Phyllostomidae > Desmodus > Desmodus rotundus. Next base: position 79,824,020 of record NC_071400.1, read on the forward strand.
GTTTATTCTTTCCTTTATGTCCCTTGCTTTAGGGGATGTGTCTGTGAGGATGTTGCTGCGTGGAATGTCTTGAGATCTTTCTGCCAATGTTTTCCTCTAGGACATTTATGGTGTTACAACTTATACTTAAGTCTTTTATCCACCTTGAATTTATTTTTGTGTATGGTGTAAGTTGGTGATCGAGTTTCATTTTTTTGCATGTAGCTGTCCAGATCTCACAACACCATTTGTTGAAGAGACTATTTTTGCTCCATTTTATGCTCCTGCCTCCTTTGTCAAATATTAATTGACCATAAAGACTTGGGTTTATTTCTGGGCTCTCTGTTCTGTTCCATTGGTCGATGTGCCTGTTTTTATGCCAGTACCAGGCTGTTTTGATGACAGTGGCCTTGTAATACAGTTGGATATCAGGTATTGTGATCCCTCCTGCTTTGTTCTTTTTCCTCAAAATTGCTGCAGCTACTCGGGGTCGTTTATGGTTCCATATAAATTTCTGAAACGTTTGTTCTATATCTGTGAAGTATGTCATGGGTACTTTAATAGGGATTGCATTGAATCTATAAATCGCTTTGGGTAGTATGGCCATTTTGATGATGTTAATTCTTCCAGTCCATGAGCATGGTACATGCTTCCATTTGTTTGTGTCTTCCTTAATTTCTTTCTTCAGTGTTGTGTAGTTTTCTGAGTACAGGTCTTTTACCTCCTTGGTTAGGTTTATTCCTAGGTACTTTATTTTTCTTGTTGCTATATCAAATTGGATTTTTTCCTGACTTCTGTTTCTGCTGTTTCATTGTTGGTATACAGGAATGCCTTTGATTTCTGAGTATTGACTTTGTATCCAGCTGTTTTGCCAAATTCATTTATTAGGTCAAGTAGTTTTTTGGTGGAGTCTATAGGATTTCCCATGTACACTATCATGTCATCTGCAAACAATGACAGTTTCATTTTCTCCTTTCCAGTTTGGATGCCTTTTATTTCTTTCTGTTGTCTGATTGCTGTGGCTAGGACTTCCAATACTGTGTTGAATGGGAGTGGTGAGAGAGGGTATCCTTGTCTTGTTCCTGATCTTAGTGGGAAAGCTCTAAGTTTTTGTCCATTGAGGATGATGTTGGCTCTTGGTCTGTCATATATGGCCTTTATTATGTTGAGGAATGCTCCTTCTATTCCCACTTTGCTGAGTGTTTTTATCAGAAATGGGTGCTGTACCTTATCAAATGCTTTTTCTGCATCTGTTCATATGATCATGTGGTTTTTGTCTTTGCTGTTGTTTATGTGGTGTATTATGTTTATTGATTTGCAAATATTGTACCATCCTTGCATCCCTGGGATGAATCCCACTTGATCATGGTGTATGATCTTTTTAATGTATTGCTGGATGCGGTTTGCCAATATTTTGTTGAGGATTTTAGCTTCTATGTTCATCAGTGATATTGGCCTGAAGTTTTCTTTCTTTGTTATTTCTTTATCTGGTTTTGGGATTAGGATGGTGTTGCCTTCGTAAAACGAGTTTGGGAGTCTTCCATCTTCTTGAATTTTTTGAAGTAATCTGTGGAGGATGGGGGTTAGCTCCCCCTTAAATATATATAAATTAAGAAATAAAGAGATGATAGAAACCTTCCATTGTACAAATCAGTGCATAAAAAAAGTATATTAAAAAGCAGACAAATTACAGATACTAGTAAGGAACACGATACTGTTCTAAGAGCAGGACTATCAACATGTTGCATTCTAAAAACATGTAGTTTCTCACAGAAAATACCATGAATAAAGACACAGAGATCCCTGGGGAGAGTGCATCCTAGTATGTGTACTGTTTTATATATAACAACTGGTTAAAGTGTAGCTGAGATTCCTCATACTCTCAGACCAGTTACCATATTTTTTGGACTGTAGGACACACCTATGTTTCAGAGGAGGAAAATAGGAAAAAATAAATTTGGAAGAAAAAATGTGGTAAAATATTTAATAATATAAATAACATAATTTTTCACCAATGTAAGTGTAAGCTACATTTGTACTATAAGGCGTACCCCCATTCCCCCCAAATTTGGGGGGTGAATCTTATAGTCCAGGAAATATGGTAGTTACTCAAAGTGTAGCCCATAGGAATGTACTGTCATCACTGCCTAGGAGCTTGTTAGAAATGCAGAATGCTCACCTCTATCAGGTGTACAAACCAAAATCTTCATTTAAAAAGCTTACTAGGTGACTGATACTGATTTTGAGCAACACTGCTCAGTGAGATACTGTTTTTTAGTAGCAGAGACTTTTGATCAAATCCTATGTATAAATCAACTACTTAAACCGTACAAGTGGAGCGTATCTGGTTGAAGCACAGGTAGAATTCCCAGAACCGCACTAATCAAAGCCCCTGCTTGTTCCTTGGGTTGACCCAGAGCATCTCCAGAAACTCCTACAGATCCACAGTGCACACTGCGAAAACCATTTATCCCAGCCATATACAGCACTGTCAGGACAGCTTTTCCTTAGGCCCACAGAATCATGGTGATAAACTTCTGATCGAAACCCTAAATGTCCGAGGATATGTGTGCATCCATCCACATTCCAGTGTTCAATTTGAGACCACGTTGTATCAACATCCTGTTGGACGTCAGTGGCTCCCAGGGCGATTCAAAGATTGGCAAATATGTCTGGATGTACTTCATTGTTCCATGGGAAAGGGCGAATAGGAGAAGTAAAGAAAGCAGTCTGGTGCCCATGAGAAAAGTCTTAAAGCTTTAGGAAATTAATGTTTTAAATATTCAAAAATCAAAGTTAAGGAGATTCACGTATACATGCACGAGCACACACACACACATTCCTGGGTTCCGTGAATAAATTTCAAAATGTCGTATAGAGATCCTAGATTTAAAATGATGTAAAATATATATGAGATTAAAAAAAAATCTTGAATAAAATTAAGTAAAGACTGCAAGGAAGCTAATAACATAATGGTGGGATTAAGAACTTCATCAGGGTGCTTATAACCGAAATAACATAAGAGAAAATTGAATCTATAGAGGATGAAATTGAGGAACTAATCCTTTTGCAATGCAGACAACAGAAGAGGAATTATAAATCTGAAAGTGGTGTGGAAAATATAACGAAGGAGAATGTTTTATTGTACATTTGTGCTTGCCAAAGACAAAACCACAACCAATGGAAGAGATGAAAATTAAATTGAGCTGTAAAAAAAAGTTTCATAATTTTTGAAGAATAATCCTGGTATTTTAACTTTGTTTTCTGCAAACATCTCACTATAATAAACCAACAAAAGATATACTTAAGGACAAAATTCAAGTAGGTCTCAGACTTCATGCCATTACACTAGAAAGCATTAAAGCAATGTGTAAATTTTAATTGGAGAAGAATCATAAAATTTATTTTATTTGTTTATAAATGTCATAGACTTTCTTGAGTATCCAGTGACTCAGGAAATATCAAATCAGCTTTGGCCAGGTGGTTGGATGGAGCGCCATTCTGTACACCAAAAGGTTGCATGTTCCATGCCCATTCAGGCACATACGTAGGTTGTGGGTTCAATCCCTGGTTGGGGCACGTACAGGAGGCAACTCATGGATGTTCCTCTCTCACGTCAATTTCTTTCTCTCTCTTTCTCATCAACAAACATATCCTTGGATGAGGATTGAATAAAAAAGAAATACAGAATCAATCCAAAACAAAATCACAACACATTGTATTTGATTGCTAGATGAATCAAAACAAAGGGGTCTTTCTTTGTCTGTTACCTAAAAATAATACAAATCCATTCTTTGATAATATAATAACTGACAGATCTGTCAGAAAGTAAAGTATTCAACAGAGACACTGAGAAACTTATTTAGCTTATTAGTAAAATAATACATATTTTCTATTAGACCTTTTCTTTGTACCAAAATACATTTCAGATAGATTAACAGAGAAAAATTGCTTATGTAAAACTGTGGGGAAAATATATGATGAAATTGAGGCAGGTAAAACTTACTGCAGCTAAATGGTTTAAAAAGTCAAGAATGACAAAACTTTGAGTGAACAGAACACATGTGTGTACACACACATACACACATATATTCTAGAAAATCAGTGTCTAATAAAGCAGTCGAATGCCAATGATACCAGATCTCTGTTAAATAAAATAGTATCAATAGGTGCTGTCTTTACCAAAACCAAAACCAAAACAAAAGGCAACAGCTGTCAAATGCCCAGGAATTGAAATAAAAGAAACAAGAGTTAGTCGCCAAGTTGTTTATCATTGCTTCATTAACACAAATGAACATTAGAAATAATTCAGATCCCTAATAACAGGGAAGGTTTTAGTCCCATGGTTTTCAAAATATCTCAAAGATTCTTAAGCTCTTTATTATAAAAAATAAGGTAGATTTGAAGTAAGGAAACCAATTTTGTTTTGCTTGTTTTTTTTCCCCCAGATTTCTTAACAGGCAGCTTTTTTGATACTTCATTATTGCAAAGTGCTTTAGAGTTATAAATTATTATCCTAAACATATCATTTTAGCCTTAAATCTTCCCTGTAAGCCAAGCACCTCAGCATGTCATTATTTCTGCTATTTCTTGGGATAATAGAATTGATTTATTAGGCAAGATTTTTTTTTCTTTGCCTGATCATACTGATTTACTCTCTGCCCCTAGCCAGGCGGTGTGTTTAATGCTGAGAGACTGATTTCTGTGAGCTCTGTCAACCAGCTTCTCTGTACTCTGGCTTCTGGATATGTTGACACAATGGAAGTCACTGGCAACAGAGGGGAGCATTGGAGGAGAAAGAGGTATGTGTAGCCCTGACTCACTCCCTGCTGACCTGCAGGGTAAGGGTGCCTGAATTTCCTAAGGCCGCAGCTGCTGTTGCACAGCCCCTCTTCCAAAGTTCAACTCCCTGGGGCCCAGTATGAGCATGCCTTCCCATTCCCCCTTCAGGCCTGGGTTGGGTTGTAAGGGCTTTCTAGTATTACTAGTCCCTGTGTGCTTCACAACCCTCGCTGTTTAATTTAGCCCTGCCTACCTGATTTCCCTTATCCCACTATGTGGTGTGCCAGCGGCATAATGTCAGGGCCGTGATGGACACACAGGTATGCAGGGAGCTAATGGCCCAATTATAGTGCAGAAGAACATGTCCTAGCCAGGTTAGAGGCTCTAACGGGTCTATCCTTTCTACTATATCAAGCTCTATTTAAGGAGAACTTTTTTCTTTAAAAACTAAAGCTGGGGCAGCTTATGTGAGACAAATCTATGGTTCGGACCATTTAAAGTGCATCTGTGGATAGATGAGGTTTATTATATTTGTCCATTAGCACAGAGGTTCTTTCCAGAAAATTCTGCTGTCATGTCACTGGTCTCCCCATCACTGATCCTTTTATAATGAAACGTGATGTCACGAGGACAGGGGGAAGCCTTGGTGAAGATGGGCCCCATGAGAAGCAGGGAAACCTGTGACGAGGACAGACCTTCCATACGACCCCGTAAAAATGAATTCTCTGTAGGAAAGTGCTTGGAACAAAACAAACACCCTCACTGACATACTTTCTGGGAAAGTGAAAAAAACCAAAAACCCAAACCCAAAAAACAAACGAAAAACCAGCCCCTTCATCTGACATGAGGCAAGCCTTTGAGCAAATGTGGTGGAAATTATGTGACTATTCCTAATTTTGAAGTTCTGTAGTCAGTATGTTTGGTTGATAACTGTGACTTCTGTGTGCAGTGGAGAGACTGTGGGATATATTTTATAAAATAATTTGACTTTTAATAAAGCTGGTAAGTTTCCAGAAACATTGGTTTGCTGAATTAAAATTTTAGTGCCATATCCAAACATATAAGTCGGAGTTTCATTTTTGTTTGACTAAGAAGGAACAGACACCTCAGAAAGTGGTGCAGGTGGCGAGTGCAAAGGCAGGCGAGAGCTATGCAGAGGAGGAGTAACTCAAATAATTGGGAAATTCAGAAGATCACATCATAGCACTTGACAGGGGTTGCATTTTTGCAACTGCAAAATTATATATATATAAAAATATGGGCCGTGATGCATGTTAACTAGATTTATTGTGATCATTTTGCAATGTATACAAAGATCACATAATTAAGTTGTACACCTGAAATTAATATAACATTACATGTCAATTCTACCTCAATTAAAAATATACCTTATATATAATAAATCAAGTGGAAAGAAAGCATGGTAAGGGAAAGAAGGCTGGGATTGTATTTGGGGGTTAAGAAGAGGGAATGCTATTTTCTGATGGACAATCAGGAGGACTCCCTGAGGATGTGACCTTTATGTAGAGTCTGAATGCAAAAATTTGCCATCCAGATCCCCCTCCAAGGAAGGACGTGCTGTTCTAGTTGCTGGAGCACTGTCAGCAGACGGCCTTCAATGAGAGAACGTGCAGGGATTCTCTCAGCTGCAAAGAGCATCTCTCTCTCAAGGGTACATCCTTCTTGTGGGTTGATCCACATGGGGAGAGAACAGCGCCAACGGGCTCTACCTGACAGGTGAACTTTTGCTTCAGACTCTCCCTGGGCCATAGAGACTGTTCAGCATACCTTGCTTCCTTTCCCTCCTTTCCACAGAGATTCTGAGACCACCTCCGCCCATCCATCCTATGAGCAAATCTAAAAATACAATAAAACCCTAAGCACTTGAGAGCTATTGAATTTCATTTGACCAGACAACCCTCTTCCAGGGTTTCTCAGTTTGCCCCCGGAAGCCAAGTCCTTTCCTGCAAAACATGGTTTTAAGTTGAAAACACCACAATCTCTGGTGCATAGTCAGTGTTCAATAAACAGTTTTTTGGTAAAAATACATGGCGGAAGTCTTCCAACAAATCAAAGCAGAAAGAGAAAATATAATTCATACATGCAGGCCTCCTTCAGCACATGCAAACATACTTGGGATTCTACTTGCAGGGTTTGTCGAAGGAAAACGAAGGGAGATACAGTCAGAGGCATCTTCATTATTAAAGATATTAGAAGATTCTAGCTGGAAAGGGTATAGAAAACATATCTTTAAAACTTTGTACATGAGGTTTCAAGTAAAAGTAAATATACTATGGAACTCCTCCAAGATATCCCTCTGACAAACCCAATAGCGTATATTCTAGGGATATATGTTGTATTTTTACTAATAAACCAGTGTGAGGATCTACCACCTAAATGCTTATTTTAAAGTCTGATTGTGTAGGAGAATGACATTTAAAGGTATTTAGATATGGAGATGTGGTTTGCAGCTTTGTTCATAGAAATTAAGGCCCTCTAGATGTGTGCAAAAATGTGAAACTAGACCACATTTTTACACCCAAGAATAAAGTCAAAATGGATTAAAGACTTAAATGTAAGACTCTCAGAGGTTTCGGAAGATGGCGGCGAGACATAGGTGGGAGCAGAGTCAACTTCCCTCTGCAACTGGATGAAACACCTACCAAATCTACTGAGGAACACACCGAACAGCCCACAGCACCCCAGGGTTTATGAAGATAGGAGACCAAAAAGTACAGAGGACACTGAGAAAACAGAAGGTAAAGGGATTGCTTCAGGACAAAAAGGTCCCTGGGACCAGTGAGAGTGCAGCCCCAGGCCCGCTGGGCTTGCCACAGGACTCCTGGGAGAGAGCCAGGTTAACGGTCCCCTCCATTGCCAAACGAGGCCTGAGCAACACCGAGGGAGACCTGGTTGCCTGAAGTTGCAGGGAGGGGAATAAGGACAAAGTGGTAAACCCACAGAGACCATGGGCACTGGCTGGGGAGAGTTGAGAGTTGGGCCATGTGCCACCCTGATCTGGACAGTCCCTGGCCTAGATGGAGAGGTGGGCTGTGTGAGAGGACAGGCCCTTCCTTGTACAGCGGGAGCAGCAGGATAGGATAGAGCAGGAGGATTTTCCCAAAAAGAAAAAGACCCTCTGGAGCATGTTGGGGAATTCCCCTGCAGCAACAGCTCCAGTCTCCTCTCCACCCGGCCAACCACCCATCCAGGGAGAGTGTGCATCCACCCGGGAGTGTCTGCACTTCATCTCAGAGGGAGCTGAGACCACAGGCACCAACCTGGGGCGTGTGCCCAGTGACCTGGGAGTATGTGCACCCACCAAGGACTGTGCACATTGACTGGGGAGGGTCCACACCTCATCTCAGAGGGAACTGAGAACACAGGTACCAGGGAGAGTGTGAATCAAGGAAGGCTCTGCACACACACCCATAGCCCGGAGGAGGCCTACCAGAAAAAAGAGTGGGTAGAAGCTGGGAACACCAGGATACCTCCTGGAAGAGGAAACCCACCAACAAAGGAAACACTAACAGATAAGAAGAGAAGAAGGTGGAGTGAGTGGAAGCCACACTAAGTCAACCCAGGACCTATCTGAAAATACAATTAAACAGTGAAGAAATTACTAAGATCAAACAACTGAACAAGAGCAAGAGAAAAGCCTCAAAACCTTGTACACATGGAAGAACCAGTTCCAACACAACCTGCCCACACCTGCACAACAGAAAACAAGAGGTGGGGGACAGACTGACCCTCAGATAACCAGCTGGTGGGAAAGACCCACCAAAGAAAGACCCAAAAAGAACCAAAAACCAAAGACATACACAGAGCCAACATAAACCACAGCCCAAGATCAGTAAGATAGGGAGATCAAGGAGAATGTACCACTGAATCTCACAGGTCTTCTATCACGGAAGGTCACACCAAAAATGCAGGGAGTCAGAACAGAGCAACTTAAGAAGCAGAGGCTAACAGGAAGAGTCTCACAAACAATGGGAAGACAAAGAAACAATCCCCAAATGAAAGGAAAGGGGAAAGTCTCAGAAACAATGCTAAGTGAAAAAGAGGATCAGATCAGTGAACTATAGGACAAGGTAGAAAAAAACACAAAGAATGATCAAGAAAAGGAAAGGAAGATCAGAAAGAATTAAGACGGGTTAAGGGAAATAGAGGACAACTTGAAACGTAATAATATCCATATAATAGGGATACCAGAAGGAGAAGAAGAAGAGCAAGGGATAGAAAACCTGTTTGAAAAAGTAATGATGGAAAATTTTTCTAATTTCATGAAAGAAAAAAATCACACAAATCCAGGAAACACAGAGAGTTCCAATCAAGAGGAACCGAAAGAGGCCCAGGGCAAGACACATCATAATTAAAATGGCAAAATTCCAAGACAAAGAATCTTAAAGGCAGCAAGGGAGAAACAGGAAATAACATACAAGAGAGCCCTGATAAGGTTAGCAGGTGACTTCTCAATAGAAACGCTCCAAGCCAGAAGAGAATGGCAAAAAATATTCCAAGTAATGAGAACCAGAAGCCTGAAACCAACACTAATTTATCCAGCACCTCTCTCAATCAAGATAGAAGGCCAAATAAGGAGTTTCCCAGACCAAAGAAGTCTAAAAGAATATACCTCCACCAAAGCAGCCCTGCAAGAGATGCTACAGGGGCTGCTGTAAGGAAAGGAAGGAAGGAAGGAAGAGAGAGAGAGAGAGAGAGAGAGAGAGAGAGAGAGAGAGAGAGAGAGAGAGAGAGAGAGAGAACAAATACAGGTACAAAAAATGGGCAATGAATAAGTACCTATCAATAATACCTTAAATGTAAATGGATTAAATGCTCCCATCAAAAGACATAGAATAGCTGAATGGGTAAGAAAGCATGACCCAGACATATGCTGCCTACAAGAGACCCACCTCAGGACAAAAGACCTACACAGACTGAAAGTGAAGGGCTGGAAAGAATCTTCCAAGCAAATGGACAGGAAAAAACAGCAGGGGTAGCAATACTCATACCAGACAAAATAGACTTCCAAAGAAGGGCCATAAAGAGAGACCCAGAAGGTCACTTCATAATACTCAAAGGAAGAATCCACCAAGAAGACATAAACATTGTAAATATATATGCTCCCAAGATAGGAGCACCCAAATACATAAAGAAAATCTTGGAGGACTTCAAGAGAGATACTGACAGCAACACAATTATAGTAGGGGACTTTAACACCCCACTGTTAAAGATGGACAGATCTTCCAAACAAAATATCAACAAAGATATTGTGGCATTGAACAACGCCCTAGATGAAATGGACTTAAGTGATATATGTAGAGCCTTTCATCCCAAATAAGCAAAATAAACATTCTTTTCAAATGCGCATGGAACATTTTCAAAGATAGACCACTTGATAGGACACAAAACAAGCCTCAACAAATTCAAGAAAATCGAAATCATATCAAGCATTTTCTCTGACCACAAGGGACTGAATCTAGAAACAAATCTCAAGGAAAACCCCCAAAACACTCAAAAAACATGAAGACTGAATAGCATGCTATTAAACAATGAAAGGGTGAAAAATGAGATTAGGGAAGAAATCAAAAAGTTCTGGAAACAAACGAAAATGAAATCACAAAAATCCAAAACCTATGGGACACAGCAAAGGCAGTCCTGAGGGGGAAGTTCATAGAGGTACAGGCCAACCTAAAAAAAATAGAAACTTCTCAAATAAATAACCTAACCCTACACCTACAAGAACTCAAGGAACAACAACAAAGACAACCCAGAGCAAGTACAAGGAAGGAAATAACCAAGATCACAGCAGAATTAAATGACATAGAGAATAAAAGCACAACTGTAAGGATCAACGACTCCAGCAGCTGGTTCTTTGAAAAGATAAACAAAATCGACAAGCCCTTAAGCAGGCTCATCAAGAAAAAGAGACGACCTAAATAAACAACCAGAAATGAAAGAGTAGAGAGTACAACTGATACTATCGAAATACAAAGGGTTGTAAGAAATTACTACAAAGAACTATATGCCAAGGAATGTGAAACCCTAGATGAAATGGACAAATTTCTAGAAAAATATAAGCTTCCAAAACTCAATGATGAACTAGCAGAAAGCCTGAAGAGACCAGTAACACCTGATGAAATTGAAACAGTAATCAAACAGCTTCCGACAAACAAAAGCCCTGGACCAGATGGTTTCACAGGAGAATTCTACAGAGAATTTAAGGGAAAGCTTAAACCCCATTCTCCACAGATTATTTCAAAAAATTCAAGAAGATGGAAGACTCCCAAACTCTTTTTATGAAGCCAGCATCATCCTAATCCCAAAACCAGATAAAGACACAACGAAGAAAGAAACCTTCAGGCCAATATCACTGATGAACAGATACTAAAATCCTCAACAAAATATTGGCAAACCACATCCAGCAATATGTTAAAAAGATCGTACACCACGATCAAGTGGGATTCATTCCAGGGATGCAAGGATGGTACAATATTCACAAATCGATAAACATAATACACCACATAAACAACAGCAAAAGCAAAAACCACTTGATCATATCAATAGATGCAGAAAAAGCATTTGATAAGGTACAGCACCCATTTCTGATAAAAACACTCAGCAAAGTGGGAATGGAGGGAGCATTCCTCAACATAATAAAAGCCATATATGAGAGACCTACAGCCAACATCATCCTCAATGGACAAAAACTTAGAGCTTTCCCACTGAGATCAGGAACAAGAAAAGGATGCCCTGTCTCACCACTCCTACTCAGCACAGTACTGGAAGTCCTACCCACAGCAATCAGACAACAGAAAGAAATAAAAGGCATCCAAACTGGAAAGGAGAAAATGAAACTGTCATTGTTTGCAGATGACATGATAGTGTACATGGGAAATCCTATAGACTCCACCAAAAAACTACTTGACCTAATAAATGAATTTGGCAAAACAGCTGGATACAAAGTCAATACTCAGAAATCAAAGGCATTCCTGTATACCAACAATGAAACAGCAGAAACAGAAATAAGGAAAAAAAATCTCATTTGATATAGCAACAAGAAAAATAAAGTATCTAGGAATAAAACTAACCAAGGAAATAAAAGATCTGTACTCAGAAAACTACACAACACTGAAGAAAGAAATTAAGGAAGACACAAACAAATGGAAGTATGTACCATGCTCATGGATTGGAAGAATTAACATCATCAAAATGGCCATACTACCCAAAGCGATTTATAGATTCAATGCAATCCCTATTGAAGTACCCATGACATATTTCACAGATATAGAACAAACTTTTCAGAAATTTATATGGAACCATTAATGACCCGAATAGCTGCAGCAACTTTGAGAAAGAAGAACAAAGCAGGAGGGATCACAATACCTGATATCCAACTGTATTACAAGGCCACTGTCATCAAAACAGCCTGGTACTGGCATAAAAACAGGCACATAGACCAATGGAACAGAACAGGGAACCCAGAAATAAACTCAAGTCTCTATGGTCAATTAATATTTGACAAAGGAGGCAGGAGCATAAAATGGAGTAATAATAGCCTCTTCAACAAATGGTGTTGGGAGATCTGGACAGCTACATGCAAAAAAATGAAACTCGATCACCAACTTACACCATACACAAAAATAAACTCAAGGTGGATAAAACACTTAAATATAAGTTGTAACACCATAAATGTCCTAGAGGAAAACATTGGCAGGGAAATCTTAGACATTCCACACAGCAACATCCTCACAGACATGTCCCCTAAAGCAAGGGACATAATGGAAGGAATAAACAAATGGGACCTCATCAAAATAAGAAGCTTCTGCATGGCTAAAGAAAACAGCAGTAAAATACAAAGAGAACCAACAGTATGGGAAAACATATTTGCCAATGATACCTCAGACAAGGGCCTGATCTCCAAAATATATAAAGAACTGACAGGACTCCACTCCAGGAAGACAAACAACCCAATTAAAAAATGGGCAAAGGACTTGAACAGACACTTCTCAAGGAAGACATACAGAGGGCCCAGAGACATATGAAAAGATGCTCAGCATCACTAGCCATCAGGGAGATGCAAATTAAAACCACAATGTGGTACCATCTCACAGCAGTCAGAGTGGCCAACATAATTAAATCAACAAACAAATGTTGGAGAGAATGCGGAGAAAAGGGAATCCTAGAACACTGTTGGTGGGGATGCAGAATGTTGTGGCCACTGTGGAAAACAGTATGGAATTTCCTCAGAAAACTAATAACGGAACTGCCCTTTGACTCAGATGAGTAAATAAAAAAGCCATGGTACATTTACACAATGGAATTCTACTTGGCTGTAAAAGAAGGAAGTCTTCCTGTTTACAGCAGCATGGCTGAAAACAAAAATCTCAGATTTGAAGAATATAACTGTAAATGATTACAATAGGATGTTCTCCTTGAGCATTATGCTAAGTGAAATAAGCCAGTGAGGGAAAGGTAAGTACAGTATGATTTCACTCATATGTGGAATCTAATGAACAAAAGAAACAAAAATCGAAACAGACTCATATATAGAGAACAGACTTGACAGCTGACATTGGGGAGGGGGAATAGGGGGTGGGAAAGGTGAAAGGATTAAGCAAAAAAAAAAAAAACCTAATAAACATGGACAACAGTATTCTGATGAGCAGAGGGGAAGAGGGGTAGGAAGCAGAAGAGGGGAAATGAGGAATAAATGGTGATGGAAGGAGACTTGACTTGGAGTGGTGAACACATAATACAATGTACAGAGGATGTATTACAGAATTATACACCTGAAGCCTGTATAATTTTGTTAACCAATGTCACCACAATGAACTCAATAAAAATTTAAAAATTAAGGTCCTCTGGAGAGTTCTAGGAGACACACGAGGGATGGAGGGGTAGTGTTAGCCAGCGTAGTCAAGTACCGTGTTCCAAGTATGACATCTTGATTTTTGAATTTTATAAAAATTTCACCAAGATAGAAGAATGAGTGTACAATACTTCAAAAAATATGCATAACTTTTATCAACTAGGCTGAGGAACTGGTTTATGTTTGTGTTCTTTGTCAAAGTTGTGAAGTCTAGGACAATGATGAATGAGGAAACCAGATAGGCTGATAGAAAATGCAGCATTACAGGGTGAAAATTAAGAAGAGTATGCTAAGAATCTGTCGCGGGGGGATGGACTACACCTGGAGAGTTCTTACAGGACAAGAACATGAACAGCAGATAGGATGAGGAATCACAGTGAAACGACATTATTGCTGGAAGAGATTGAAACCCAGAATGCAAGTCATTTTCATCACGCATGCCAGCAGGAATGTGCTATGGATTTTGGATGAGGAAGTTATGAAAGATACTTAGTTTTCATCCAGTATTTTCAGAAAATGGGTCATGATTCATTGATAATGCAAGGTGTGGGTATGGAGGATGCAAGTTCTGACAAGTAAGCCCTAGCTCTTCCCACAGCTTACCTTTCAAAGTTTCAGCTCACATGCTTTCCTTGTGAGCTCCTCAGTGAGGGCTTCCATTAACGCCTTATTTAATCCATGCCTACCAGCAGTTTTGTTCTTTATTATATGACATTATTTTACTCTTAGCTTTTACTAAAATCACTCAATGTATTGAAATTATTTTAAAATAAGGCAAAAGATTTATACAATCTGAGGGGAAACCAGAGTATGATATTATTTTAGTTGAAATTATTTTATTTGTGTGCTTGTTGGTTGATTGTTTATTGCGTATCTCCTCTCCATGGGGAAAGGTACCACATCAGTCATTTTCTCTTACATCTCTGGCAGCAACTGTATAGCAGATGCTTCATAAAACATTGTACATTTACCAACACTCTTTTAAGCTCTGCCGTGATGCCGTTTATCATTTTGACCAATTCTCTTTGTTTCTCATGAAGGTTGAGTGAAACCTTGGCAGGTGTATTATCTCACAAGTCGCTATTAGTTAAACTAAAATAGTGACTCAGAGTGAGAGGGAGCTTTTCTCCAAGTGGGTTTCTCACCTTCAAAATCCCTTGTTCTTTTTGTTGTTGCTTCTAATATTTTTTGATTTCTTGGCATGATTCAAAATTCCATGTATGATTTATGCATCATTAATGCAATGGACCATTCACCTCTGTTTTCCGCTTTTTTATATGACTGACATTAACATTATTTATGCTTATGGAGGGATCCTCTTAACTTTGAAATGATTCATAGTAGTATTTTGATAAGAGCTTACTTCATAATCTGGGATTTCTTTAGAAGACATGGAAAATTACCATTTTAAAGTCAAAGACAAAATTCTATTATTCTTGCTGCTATCATATAATTAATTTTGAATGAAATTCAGAAATAGAATATCCAAAGTTTGAATGAGATTGAAAATCCTATAATATGTCTGTATGATCAACTGAAGTTCTCATCAATACATCATTTATAGATAGCAAATATTGGGGGAGAGAAAATTAAAAAAAAACAATTCCCAATTACAGTGTTGGTTTTTAAAAAAAATGATAGATATTATAATATACTACCAATCTAAATAGCACTAGCTTAAGCATTAATAAACAAGACTAAAGATGTATGTTGGTTATAGTAATGGGTGTTAATATCAATGATAGGACCCATCTGTATATTAAGTGGTCCTCTTAAAGTAGTCAGGAAATACATAATAACTAACATTTTAGTAGCATTTCCTATTACTGAGGTCTCTTCCAAGCACTTGAAACACGTAACATATACAGTATAATCTCCTTAACGGTTCTGTGAAGGTACTGTTAGTATATTAACAGAGGAGGAAACTGAAGTACAGGGGGAAAAATACCATGCTCAGAGTTGAGGTATTAAGTGGCAGATCTGGAATGCAGACTCGGGCAATCTGTAGACAGCATATGTGCTCTCCAAAGCTGGGACCTATGTGTATAGTTGGATCTTATTTGAATATTTTAATGCTAATGATGTGATTTCCAGTCACCAAAGGTTTTAAAGCATATGACAAATTTCGAACTTGCCAAAAATCACTTGTAGTTATTTGATTCTGGGCACCTGCTAGGGCTGACAATGGAAACTTTTTATAGAAAATTGGATCTGGGTTTTCATGGCTATCCACTGCAGGTTGGAGGAACTGAGTGTACCCAGGTATTCATTCTTTGAAAAGAAAACACGAGAGCATTTTTATCACTGATGCTGAATTTGTCATTTACTATAGCTCACTATCTTCAAGTCACGGATGCATTTAAATAATGGAAAACAATATGGAGGTTACTCAACAATTTAAAGATAGAACTACCATATCATCCAGCAATTCCACTTTGGAGTTTTTATCCAAAGAAAATGAAAACAATAATTCCAAAAGATATCTGCATCCCCATGTTCACTGCAGCATTATTTACAATAGTCAAGATATGGAAGCAACCTAACTGTCCATTGACTGATGAAGAGATAAGGGATAAAGGTGATGTGGTGTGTATATATATATATATATATATATATATATATATATGTTGTCTGTATATATGTACATATGTACATATATATCTTTTATCCATTCATACACACACACATGTGCGCGCGCATGCGCAATGGAATCCATTCAGCCATAGAAAAGGAGATCTTGCCATTTGCTACAATACAGATGAACCTTTAAGGCATTATGCTAAGTGAAGTAAATTGGACAGAGAAAGACAAATACATTATAATCTCACTTATATGGGGAAATTGAAAAAACAAAACAAAACAAAAGCTGATAGATGCAGAGAACAGATTGGCGGCTGCCAGAGATTAGGGTTGGGGAGTGGGGTGAAGGGCATCAAAGGTACACACTTCCAGTTTTAAAAGAAATAAGACACGAGGAGGTAATGTGCAGTATGGGGACTACTGTTAACAATACAGTGTGGTTTTTTTTCACAGTTACTGTGGGAGTAAATCTTAAGAGTCCTTACCATAATTTTTTTGGTGACTATGTATGTTGATGGATATAACTAGACTTATTGTGATGAGTATTCTACAATACATAAAATATCAAATATGTATGTTGTACACCTAAAACTAATACAATATTATTTATCAATTATACTGAACTTAAAAATAAATTTTTCTTAAAAATATAAAGATAATAGAAAGGATGATGAGGGCTTTATTGGATATATGGACTTTGAGGCACGTAATTGAGTTTGAGGCATCACAGGGACACATGTCCAGCCTGTAGGTGATGATGAGGTCCATGGATTAGGAAAGCACTTTGGAATAAAGATACAACTATGAGAGCCCATTCTTGTCAATGCGATAACTGAGATTGTAGCTTGAATATGAAGTCACCAAGGTAGAGTGTATAGATACAGAATAGAAGAAAGCCAATACATGTTATAATAATGGCCACCATATGTCAAGAACTTAATACCATATTAAGGGCGTAGAGGTAAGAGCCACAGAGATAAATCTTGGCTTGGTTTGAAACCAGCACTTTCTGGCTGTATGACTTTGGTAACTCACTCAACTTCACTCAACTTCAGCTTTGTCTCCAGTAAAATCAGAATCATAAGTCTCTGTCTCCTAGATCCATGGTGAAGAGTCATTGAGTAAGTGTGGAAAAGACGAAATACAGTGGATAGTGTGTAGCAGAAGTTAGAAAGTACTAGCACCCTTGCCCAACTTAATATAAAGTAGATGAGAGTATTATTATCAGTGCTTGAAAATTAATGCTCTTGCCTACTATATATATTTTCTTTAAATCCTTAAAACAACAGTATATCCAGGATTTATGTGATTGTGTCCGTCATATATTTGAGGAAATTTAGGTTGAGAGGTCAGTAACTTGAATAAGCTCAAGGTACTTAACAGGTATAAGAGATACCTCCCAAATCTCTGTGGCTTACCTCAGCAAAACTTTATTCCTTGTACAATTTATAGCCAACTTTGGGCAGCGATTCTGGGTGATCGTTTTTTAGACTCATGGAGTCAGACTTCTTCCATCATGTGATGCCATCATCTTCAAAACTTGTCCTATATGCTCATTAATGAAAAAAGAAGAGAGAACAAGGAGGGGAGATCAAGCCAAGAGTTTCGAGCTCACACTGATGGGAGTGCGTGTAACTTTCACACGCAGTCTATGGGCCAGAAACCAGTCATATGTTCACCCCCAAATTAATTAAAAAAAAAACTTAGTAATGGAGTCTTCTTGCCCATGAGAAGAACGGGAATTGGTGAGCAAGACTTTGCCACGTCTTACAACTGGTAAAGGTGGGACTTTAAAAGAAGTACGGAGGTTGAATGAAGGAGAAAGAAAAATTCTGACAAGGAAGAGGAGACCTAATATAAATGTCCTATTCTGAGAGCCAAAGGAAGAGAGATTCTCTTCACTTATTAAATCCTTACTCCGTGCCCGGCACTGTGCTGGTTCAATGTTAATTCATGAAGAGGTTATAATCCTGATGAGGATTTTGAAATATCCATTTGGTTTTAGCAATTGAATATATACCGGACTTGTCTCAGGAGGGATGGGTAAGGGACAGGGAAGGATGCCACAGATTAACTGTCAAATGATTAAATACAGCTATATCAATACATACATAGTGATTCACCATATTAACAAATTAAAGGATTAAATCCATATGATCATCTCAAAAGTTGCAGAAAAATAACAAAATTCAGTATTAATGCAGGGTAGAGATTTTTAGTAAACTAGGATAAGAAGAAGTCTTTTCATCTTAATGATTACAGCAAAGCTGAAAGCTTTCTTATTGAGATTGGAAAAGGAAGATGGCTATCATCACCCTGCCTGTTTATCATAGTACCGAAAGCCCTATTCAATGCAATAATGCTGAAAATAGAAATTAAAGTTATAGAACTGGGAGGAGAATAATGTAATTGTCTTTACTTGTGGATTCTATCACTATATTCCTGTAAAAACAAAATCATCACTAGTAAAAAAATTGAGTTAAAGTTTAGCAAGTGTTCTGAACTTAAAAATATCAATATAGTAAAATTGGGTAGCGATTTGTGCAAAAATTGCAGAATAAGCCCTTCCATACATCCTCCTTCCATAAAAGCAGTAAAAACATGAGACACATTCTCAGAATTAAATTTTTCTAAACTGAAGACTAAGCAGAAGCTTTCAGCAATCTAGGTAGAGTTTATTCAAGAACTATGACCAAATCTTGGTAAAACAGTAACCCTCCCCTCCTTTGTGTGAAATAACACTTAAAACCAGGAACCCAAGGATGGAATAAGTTTGGAGCTTCTTTAAAGTCCCATTTCCAGAGAGTTGTCATTCTTTTCCCTACCCAGGAGGTCCATGGAAGTCCTCACGCATGATGCCGTCTTTATTTTAACCTGTTAATCTTTATTTGACCCAGTTCAGATCTCAAATAGTACAAACACTCTTTCCTGGGGATGGTTCTTGAAAAACAACCAGAAGCAATTATTAAATATTGCATTTGCCTACAGTAGAGGATACAAGTTGAGGAAAATAAGAGAATCAAAAAGAATCCAGGAAACACGGTGCGCATAAGATACATTGAAAAGCTCCAGTATCGAATGGGAATCAAGAACGCCATGCATACAAATAGAGCTTTGTGTGTGCCCAGAAGTGTACACAGAAAACACCTGAGAACACCCTGGTCTCTCATCTCTGGCTGAAATTTAGGTTCTGCCAATGCAGGAAATGAAGATCAGACAGAGATATACATTATTTTGCTGAGTGGTAAAGGTGTCTGTCACCCAATGCACACGTAGCCCTTTAGGAAACATTGGAAGATTTATTGGTTCCACACATTTAAAGAAATCACTGTCCAATCATTAGCTGGTTGGTAATATTCTAATTAAGCAGAGACTTCAGTGGCTGCATGTGATGAAGAATATAGCTTTCTATAATTACAATAGTTCAGGAAGGTCATTAAAAGCAAAAAATCCCAAAAACCAAAAAACCCAAGGAAAAAAAAACAAGCATTAGGCCCTGGCTGGTGTGGCTCAGTGGATTGAGCACTGGTCTGGGAACCAAAACATTGCTGGTTCAGTTCCTGATCAGGGCACATGTCTGGGTTGTGGGCCAGGTCCCCAGTAGGGGGTGTATAAAAGGCAACCACAAATTGATATGTCTCTCCCTCTAAAAGTAAATAAATAAAAATTTGAAAATCAACAAGCATTAAAAAACTTTGGGAAGGAAGGGAAATCACATTTCCAGAGTTGTCACATTATATTATTTTAAATGCCCAGTTTAAAAAAAAAAAAAACCTGTAAGTTTGGTACCTGTGTTTTCTTCTATGTATTGTATTGGTTCAGGTCTTATTTTAGGTTTTTGATTCATTTTGAATTAATTTGTGTACATGGGAACAAACTGTAGTCTAGTTTCATTCTCTTGTATGTGGCTTTCCAATTTTCCCAGCACCATTCATTACTGAGGCTTTCTTTCTCCATTGTATGTTTTTTTTTTTTTGCTCCTTTGTCAAAAGTTATTTGCTCATATATGTGTGGGTTTATTTCTGGGCTCTTAATTCTGTTCCATTGTTCTGTGTGTCTGTTTTTCTGCCAGTACCATGTTATTTTCATTATTGTCACATTGTAGTGTAATTTGATGTCAGGGCGTGTGATACCTCTGGCTTTGTTCTTTTTTCTCTCAGGATTGCTTTGGCTGTTTGGGTTCTTTTTTGGGCCAATTACTATAACATGAATGGATCTTGAGAATATTTTGCTAAGCAAATTAAGTCAGATGGAAAAACTCAAGAACCATATGATTTTAACTTATATGTGGCATAGAAAGCTGAAGAAACAAACAAGACAAGCAAACAAAAACTCCTAGACACAGACAACAGTATGGTGGTTACCAGAGGGAAAAAAGAGAGGGCAGGGGGAGGTAGTAAAGGGTAAAGGGGTGAAATATTTTGTGATGGCAGGAGAACTTGACTTGAGGTGGTAAACACAATGAAATATACAGATG
The DNA here is from genome assembly GCF_022682495.2 of Desmodus rotundus. NCBI lineage: Eukaryota > Metazoa > Chordata > Mammalia > Chiroptera > Phyllostomidae > Desmodus > Desmodus rotundus. Next base: position 79,844,710 of record NC_071400.1, read on the forward strand.
ATGTATTATAAAACTGTGTACTTGATGATGTATTATAAAATTGTATACTTGAAACCTATATAATTTTATGAACCAATGTCACCCCAATAAGTTTAATAATATTTTTAAAAAACTAGATGTGCAAAAAAAAAAAGAACCAAGTGTGTGTCATCCTTTCTCAAGGAAGAAAATGAAACAGCCAAGAGCAATTGTCTCTGAAGATACCATTGAGAATATCGTCAGAATCATCAAGTACCTGGAAGAGAATCTAACAAAAGATGTACACAACCATCGCAGAGGAAATGATAAAACTTTAGAGAGAGATTTAAGGAAAAAAATAGAGGGACAGACCTACTTTGTTTATGAATTGAAATGCTCAGAAGAAGAAAATTCCCTGAAAACTGATCATAAAACAAGCAAATTAAGACTCATAAAGCAGTGTTTTGTTTTATTATGTTTTGCTTTACAATTCAGCTGTCCAATTCTAAAATTTATAGCAAGCTGTAAATGGCTTAAGGAAGCGTGCTTTCTTGAAGGAAAACAAACAGGAAGAGCTTCTACAATGCAACATGGCATATTATTGTATAAAACTCTCGTAATCAAGGCGGTGTGTTATTCACACTAGGATAGGCAAGCAGACCAATGAAACAGGAGAGAGAGCGTGGAAACAGATCTCAGCAGAAGTGACACTGGAGAGCAGTGGATAATGAATGTTCTTTCTCAAATATTGGTTAGAAAATTTGCTGGCCATATAAAAAAGTTAATCTGACCCCTTATAGATAATACTACATATTGAAATAATTCTATGGATTAAAAACCTAAAGGTAGAAAACTAAACCCACAAATACTTCAGAAGAGTATATACATCAACTTCTTGACTTAACATCAGACATGTATTTTACTAAAAAGACTTCAAAAACAATAACGTAAAGGAAGATATTTGTATAAAATAATATACATTATTACATCATGTTAATTTATATCATAATAAATTTGCATTATTATATAACTTTTGACCTTCTGTTTATCAAAAGACAATATTAAAAATAGAAAAAGCAATCATGAGCAGCACAAGAGACTTCCAATAAAATATAACCTAGTAGAGACAAGTACCAGAATATATAAATGACTCCTAAGAAAAGCCTTATAGAGAAGGAGCTCCTACCCTTCCTGACAGCATGGATGGAACTGGAGAGCATTATGCTAAGTGAGATAAGCCACGTGATGAAAGACAAATACCATATGATCTCACCTGTAAGTGGAACCTATTCAACGAAACAAACAAGCAAGCAAAATAGAACCAGAGACATTATAAGGAACAAACTGACAGTAACCAGAGGGGAGGAAGAGGGGTAACGGGAAAAGAAGGGGAAGGGTTATCAAGGAACATGTATAAAGAACACATGGACAAAGCCAAAAGGGGGTAGGATTGAGAGTGGGAGGTGGGGATGGGTGGGGCAGGGGGAGTGGTGAATAACCATAAAAAAATTTAAAAATAAATAAAATGCCTGATAGAGAAAGGGTAAAATACTAGAATTGGGAACTTGCAATGGGGACATCCAAAGCCTATAAAAACAGAATGCAATTAAAGCCAAAAGAAAATACCACTTCACCCTCATCAGACCAGCAAAAATTAAGAAGTTTCTATTAGAAAAGATGGCAGCGAGATAGGTGGGAGCAGAGTCAACTTCCCTCTGCATCTGGATGAAACACCTACCCAATCTACTGAGGAACAAAACGAACAGCCAACAGCACCCCAACATTTATGAAGATAGGAGACCAAAATGTATAGAGGACACTGAAAAGAAAAAGACGGTAAGGGGATTTCTCAGGACAAAAAGTTCCCTGGGACCAGCCCGGGGAACAGGGAGAGTGCAGCCCCAGGCCTGCCCCTGCCGGCCCTGCTTAGCCTGCCGCATGACTCTGGGAGAGAGCCAGGTTAACGGGCTCCCTCCCCTGCTGAACAGGGCTTGAGCAGCACCAAGAGAGACCTGGTTGCTTGAAGTCGCAGGGAGGGGAATAAGGACTAAGTGGTAAACCCACCTCCGTGGGCACTGGCTGGGGCAGTTGAAAGTTGGACCGTGTGCTACCATGACCTGGATAGTCCCAGGTCTAGTTGGAGAAGTGTGCTGTGTGAGAGGACAGGCCCTTGCTTGTACTGGGCGGCAGGATTGAGCAGGAGGATTTTCCCAAAAAGAAAAACTCTCAGGGGCACTTTGGGGAATTCCCCTGCAGCAACAGCTCCAGTCTCCTCTCCACCCAGCCACCCACCTGGCCAGGGAGTGTGTGCGTCGACAGGGGACTGTGCGTACCCACGAGAGACTGTGGGCACCCACCAGGGACTGTGCACACTGACCTGGTAGTGTCCACACCTCATCTAGGAGGGAACTGAGACTACAGGCACTGGGAAAATGTGAATCAAGGAAGGCTCTGAGTGCACACCCATAGCCCGGAGGAGGCTACCATAAAAAAGAGTAGGTTGAGGCTGGGTATACCAGGATACCTCCTGGAAGGGGAAACCCACCAACAAAGGAAACACCAAGACATAAGAATAGAAGAAGGTGAAGGAGGGAGGGGAAGCCACACTAAGTCAACCCAGCCCAATATGGAAATACAACTAAATAGTGGAGAAATTACTCAGAATAAACAACTGAACAAGAGCAAGAGAAAAGCCTCAAACCTTGTACACACAGAAGAACCACCTCCAACACAACCTGCCCAAACCTGCACAACAGAGTACAAGAGGTGGGAGACAGACTGACCCTCAGATAACCAGCTGGTGGGAAGGACCCACCAAAGAAAATCCCAACAACAGCCAAAAACCAAAGACATACACAGAGCCAACATAAAACACAGCCCAAGATCAGTAAGCCTGGGAGATCAAGAGACTGTGCCACTGAATCTCACAGGTATTCTATCACAGAAGTTTACACCATAAATCCAGGGGGTCAGAACACACCAACTTAAGAAGCAGAGGCAAACAGGAAGAGTCTCACAAACAATGGGAAGACAAAGAAACAATCCCCAAATGAAAGGAAAGGGGGAAGTCTCAGAAACAATGCTGAATGAAAAACAGGCAAGTCAACTGTCAGATAATGAGTTCAAAGAATTGGTTATAAGGAAGCTTAATGAGCTCACAGAGAATTACCAAAAACAACAGGGAAACTACAATGAACTCACTGCAAACTATATCAACATGAAAAAGGAACTAGAAACTATCAACAAGGGCCAAGAGGAAATGAAGAATACAATTTTGGAACTGAAGAACACAGTAGAAGGAATCAAAAGCAGGCTCAATGAAGCAGAGGATCTGAACAGTGAGATGGAGGACAAGGTTGAAAAAAACACTGAGAATGAGGAAGAGAAGGAAAAGAGGCTCAGAAAGAATGAAGAGGGGTTAAGGGAAATGCAGGACAACATGAAACGTAACAACATCCATATAATAGATGTTCCAGCCAAGTACTGGAAGTAACTTAAGTGCCCATCAGCAAATGAGTGGATCAGAAACCAATGGTACATTTACACAATGGGATTCTACGCAGCAGAGAGAAAGAGGGAGCTTATACCCTTTGCAACAGCATGGATGAATCTGGAGAGCATTATGGTAAGTGAAATAAGCCAGGTGGTGAGGGACAAATACCGTAGGATCTCACCTTTAACTGGAACATAATCAACAAAAGAAAAAGCAAAGAAAATATAACCAGAGACATTGAAGTTAAGAACAATCTAACAATCGCCAGAGGGGAGTGGGGAGGGGATTGTGGGGAGAGGGGTTTTCAGGAACTACTATAAAGGACACATGGACAAAATCATGGGGGAAGGTGGAGGCGGGGGAGGGAGGTGAGTTTGGCTGGGGTAGGTTGGAGGGGTGGGGAGAAAATGTAGACAACTGTAATTGATCAACAATAAAAATTTTTTTAAAAAGAAATTCCTGTTAATGCCAAGTGATAATGAGAAAGTGGAGCTTCAGTTGTTGCTAAAAGTAATATTGAATCAGGGTGCAGCAAAGAGGAGGGCCCCAAGAAGGGATTTGTAATGGGGTCCAGAACTCAAGGTGTCCTGGAAGTATTAGAAAAATACATATAGGATGTCCTCAACCCCACAAGCCTGAGCCAAGGGGAATGGGACACATGGAACAGGGCCATTCAGAGTTGTTTGGGTAGCAGCAGCTTTTCAGGTAACCCCTGGCTCGGTCATTTAACATATCTATAACCTTTAACTGGTTTCATGGATGTGTTAAGTAGCTGTGGCCATGCTTTGAGCCAGGGAGATGGGAACGAATTCCACGCAAGTTGGGAGTGGGAAGCAATTCCCCCTGGTTACAGGGCCTGTGTGAGAGCTTGGAGATGATTGGCTCTGTGCCATGGGGCCACACCTGCCCGGACTTACTATGGCAACCCAGTAAAGCTGGAAGAATACAAGGATGCTGGCAGGTGTAACTGGGTTTTGGAGGAGTTGGAAATGGGGCTGCAAAGTCAGATGCATGCTGGGATTTAAACCTAGGCGTGACAGCTGTGGAGGGAGAAGACCACAAGGTTCTGAAATGAATAGGAGAGGACCACGCATTTTCTGGAGTGAATAGAGAGGATCTCGCAGGTCTGAAGTGAATAGGAGAGGCCCACATGGTTCTGAAGGAGAGTAGAGAGGACCATGTGGTTTTTGAGTTTTTTTTGCCACGCGGCTTAGGCAGCAGGAGAGACTTTGCCAAGAAGAAAAGGGGAGAGAGGACTCTTGTTGGTGGGCCGTGAGAAGGTGCCACATGGCTTTGGATTAACTGGAGATTGCAGCAGCCACACAGCTGATGCCGGGACCCTGAATCATGGACTTCTACTTCTTTTCCTGAGATATGGTACCCCTGACTGGGCACAGAGAGAGGGAAGGATTGTGTGCGTCTGTGGGTATTCTAGAGGACTTTAGTATTTTAATGAAGACATTAAGTCATTACTCTAAGTCTGTGTAACTTTTAAATAAATAATTTCTTTCCTCTTCACCAGTCTCTGGCATTGAGAGGCGTCTTTCCTCTGGTGGCGGGCATTGCGAACCTAGCAGGTGCGTGTGTGTTGGGGGAACCTCCAGAGACAGAAAGGGGAGAATCCTTTCTGTAATAATTTATCGTGAACTACCCCCTGCGTGCTCTGTAACAATATGAAGTGTTAGGACGACTTTAGAAAACAGTTAGCCATCAGGCCTGCAATCTGAAAATACATTGATTATCGGTGACATAGAAGTTTCAATTCTAGAGCGTGTTGGGTCACTGTGCACTGCAACATACATGTGGGATGTCACTCATTTTTCTTTTTTAAAAATCAATGGCCTAATCAGGTCTTTATTTATTTTTCGACATAAATAGACTTTGGGTTTGCTTTTGTTCTCTTTTTTCTTTTTATTTTGGGGTTACATTGGTTAATAAAATTATATAAGTTTCAGGTGCACAATTCTATAACACATCATCTATATATAGTATTGTGTGTTCACCACCCCAAGTCTAGTCTTCTTCCGTCACCATCTGTCCCTGCTTTACTCTCTTCTACCTCCAAGCCAGTCCTCTCTGGTAATTACCATGCTGTTGTCTTCCCTGTGAGTATTTTGTGTGTGTGTTTAATCCTTTGACCTTTTCACCCTGTTCTACTTCCCCCATCCTCCTTTCCCTCTGGTAATTACCCTACTGTTCCCTGCGCCTACTGAGTTTTTTTTCTTTGCCTAATCACTTCACCTGTTTTTACCCAGTTCCCCCAACACCCCTCCCCTCTGTATCTATGAGTCTGTTTCTATTTTGTTTGTGGATTTCACAGAACTAGAAGAAAGAGTCCAAAAATTTGTATGGAACCTCAGAAGACTGCAGAGTCACTCTTTATGGTTTTCAGAGGCTGAGGGGCTTACACAGGAAAGATAGCAGGAGAGTGGGAAGTGGGGGGAAAGATGAGTGTGGTATACGACAAAATGGAATATTGGGATTGTGTACGGCCTTGTAGGGGACAGAAAATATAATGAATTTTATTTTAAGTGGTAAGGATTTAAAACTGCAGGAAAAACAAGGATTTAATTTCTCTGTTGTAATGATCTCTGGTTACATATAAATGTAGTTAAAAGACATTGGAAATCTAAAGAGCCATTAAATATATAAATTTACCATACCATATACATTCCAAGGGTGGATCAGCCTTTCTATAGTTGTGTTTATTTCTACCATATGTATATTATGTGGTAAATAAATTGAGATTTATAGAATGAAGAAATTATTTTTAAAGATAATTATACATGTAAAATCATTCCTTTATAAATAAAAAATAAAAATTATATGAAGTTTGGTAAGTATCTAGCACTTTCTGCTTTGTGATTGATTTTGTTACTGACCTGTAAAATTGAAATACGTGATTAAATTTTACTGTGCTAAAGAAATTAAGAGATCAATTGTTTTACCATTTTAAATACGTTGAAAAATATATAATTTCCCCCATAATGCTTTTGATAAAAACAGAAGGTAAACATCGCATGAATGCTTTACTGTGCTCATAGTTTATTTTTAAAATTAATAATTATTAATTATTAAAATTAATAGTTATTATGATGAAATTGGATTAACCCCTTGGATTTTGCATTAAACAAGAAAATGTTGTCTTCAACCCGCATTAGAAATCAGAGAAGAAGATTTGAATTATTTTACCTAACAATAATGAAATAAGTATATATTATTTCCATATAAGTAAATATTTTAAAATGGGTAAAAAAGAAAGGTATGGCAATAGAAGAGAATGCTCGTTAATTTGTATTTCAAGTTCTTAAATGAAATATTTTCTGAAAATGTTACAGGACTTTAGAAGGAAGGATCTGAATATTTGGCTAATTTTTACTTTAAGATAATAGTATTTTCTTTTTTTTCTTCTTTGGATAGATATCAGGGTCCCCTACTCATTCCTTACTGTTTCTTATAAAACAACTTTACTAAACTTTTTGGGATAACATCAGTTAAGAGCATGATATAAATTTCAGATGTACAACCTTATAATACACCTACGACATCTGTATACTCTATTGCGTGTTCCCCATGCAAAGTCTAATCTTCTGTCCCCATATATTTGGTCCTCTTTTAACCTATTCACCATCCGTCACCCCTCTTCTCCTCTGGAAACCACCATTCTTTTGTCTGTGTCTATGAGTTTGTGGTTTTTTGGTTTGTTTTTATGTTTGTTTTGTTCATTTGTTGCTTTTCATTTTATATTCCACACATGAGTGAAATCATACGGTCCTTTTCCTTTTCTGCGTTATTTCACTTAGCACAACACCCTCAAGATCCATTCATGTTGTTGCAAATGGCAATATTTCCATTTTTATGGCTGAGTCATATTCTACTATACATATGTAACACATCTTTTAAAAAAATTATTTATTTATTCTTAGAGGGGAAGGGGGGAGAAATATCGATGGGAGAAATATCAATCGATCACTTCTTGTACACACCCTAACCAGGCTGCAACCCAGGCATGTACCCTGACAGAGAATCGAAGTATCAAACTTTTCCTTTGCGGGACAATACCCTGGTTAACTGAGCTACACCAGTCAGGGCAATATGTACCTCATTTTCTTTATCGGATCATCCATCAAAGGATGCTTACTGTAGGTTGTTTCCATTTTTTGGCCACTGTGAATAATGCTGCAGTGAACACAGAGTTACATATAGCTTTACAAATAAGGATTTTCAAAAATTTTCAGGTAGGTACCCAAGGGAGGGATTGCTGGGTCATATGGGAGCTCTATTCTCAATTTCTTGAGAAAATCCATAGTGTTTTCTATAGTGGCTGCAACAATTTATATTCTCAGCAGTGGGTGACGGGCGTTACCTTTTCTCCACATCCTTTCCAGCACTTGTCATTACTTCTCTTTTTGATAAGAGCCATTTTAACAGGTGTGAGATGGAATCTCATTGCAGGTTTGATTTGCGTTTTCCCTATAACTAGTGATGCCATGCATCTTTTCATGTATCTGCTGGCCATCTGTATATCTTCTTTGGGAAAGTGTATATTCATAAGAGTTGAATAAAATATATGTGCTGATATCTGTGACCTTTTCCTGTTGTTTTCAAATTGGGTCACTATTCTATAATAGAATTTTTAAATATGTGATCATCGACTTCCAGGTTATAAACTTTATGTTCTTGAAACATCCATATTTAAATTAACGAAGAATATCTCATGTTATTGTTCTGTTTTAATTATATTTTTGGTATATCTTGTGATATATTTACACTCAAAACATTCTAACCTTTACGGCATTACTAAAATAAGTTACTAAAATTTATCAGCCCAGTAGAGCATGTGTTTTTAATTATGCACTTTTTCACTGCGCAGTAGTTCCTAGAATAGCATTTAATGCATCCTGAAAAAATTGAGAGTACTTGCAGAAGTGATTATGGGACAGATTTGCACTTGTTAGTTACTGTAAAATAATAGAAGGTGGGATATCTGAAATCAGAAGTAAAGTGTTCTTACCCAGGTGTGGATGGACGTGAACCAACGTAGCTGGTGTATGTCTGAGTTGTATTGCGCATGTGTTGTGTATTCTTGCCTTGTTCCCATTTGCTGAGATGCAGTTTTCTGAGTTCACCTAGTAGTTCTCATGGAATAAATTGCACAAATCCACCATGTAATTGGTGTTATGCTTATATTGTTCCCTGATATATCAATCACATTGAAACAAATTTGTGTGCTCAAAACAACTATTATAGCAGAACTGATTGTAACTTTTCTTCCTTCCCCAAATTGACAGATTTCAAATGTAATTCACTGAGAGGGTACGCTTTATTTATATTTGCAGTGGAATACTATGGATAAATTTGTATCAAATTCAGATAATACAACATTTATTGCATATGTAATATTGAAAATATCTCTACAGGATCCATATAGGCTACTGAACTTTATTTTGTTTATGGATAATTTCATATTAGCCAAATTTGGCAACTTCCAAATGCAGTAGTAGAAGTGGATGTATATATTAAATTATAAATTCATTCTTTGTGAAATATTAAAGGTCTTATAGGGAAATATAGCATATGTATGCTATATCCCACAAAGATAATAAAATAAAACTTTTCTAAAATGCATTTAGAGGCAGTTACAGGATTCATCTTTTGGTGTAATTTTGCCCTTGCTTATGTGAACGCAGCTCTTTATAAAATCAACTCACTAGGAGCAAACAGCATATTCATCCAAGAGCACAATATCGTCGTGACACTGGTAAGAGGTTTAATGTTCTGGGGATCAATAAGATACCTAAGTGCATTCTTAAGATGCTGGTTGTGCAGTATTTATTGCTTTTGATTGATTACTGAAATATGAAATACTGCACTTCCATAAGTAGTTCTTTTTTTTCTCATAAACAAAGTACAAAAATCAAAGGAGAAAGTCAAGCTCTCAAAGACGACTGGAGCTTTTTTTTTTTTTTTTTAACCACCGGATATTACAAATTAAATAAAGACATCGAAACAAAAACTAAGTACAAAGCCTTAATTTGTACTATCAATGTATCATTTGTCACATATACTATATAATGAGAATCTTTGAAAAAATAATTATTATAAATATTTAGCATAATGTATATTCTGATATTGAAAGTCAAAAATTGATAACAGTATATATAATATTTGCTTGGCTTTTAATGGCGATGTACATTTATGGCATGTCAGTGTAAAAATTGTTTACAGCTCTGTAAATTTCTTGCACAATTTGAGAAGTAAAGCCATGAATAGATTTAAGTCCCCTACTTATTAACACAGATGGCAAATGAAGTTTTTTAAATTAAAACTATATCAGAGTTAATAACAGTTCTTTATTTCTTTATAATATTTTATATTAAAATCTGTTTAAATTAATTTTATTTGTGCTGTCCAATGACCCTGGAAATTTGGCTCAAAGTAGAAATGATTTTAGCATTAAGCTAATTTTACCAATAAGGAAACTGAGGTATACAGGGGAAATATGAACTTTTTCACAGTGAGGTTTAGAACCGGTTCCATGTGAATTTTACCTTTTATTTTGTTTCCTAATGAATCGCTGTACTTTGCTATTGATGAAATCCAAGAAATAAGCAAAAAATGACACATGTCGACTCAATGTGATCTTTTTAGAAGTTAATGGTTCCATGACTTTTTAAAACACTTTCCATGTTCTGGGAACTATGAAGAAGAATTTCAAACAGTTCTTTTGACTAATCAGAATCTAGCTGATGGGAGATTACCCACATAAAATGAATTGAGAACAACAACAAAGCAAATTTAGCAAATCAAAATGGAAGTCCCACTGAGTGGGTGAGACCTCTTTGGGTATATGGACAAGGGCACACCTTTATCGTCAAAGAGGTCTTGGATCATATCACAGCTCCTCTGCATGAGCAATTTTTGACCTTGAGGAAGTTACTTCTCAGCTCATATTTTCATGTTTTTTAACCTGAGAACAGCCATCCTTTCATTTCATTGTTTGAAGGATTGAATGAGGTACAACTCACTCTTGAGTTGGCCCCTGTCCACTTGGACACGTGCTTTTTGCCTTTTTCACACTGGAACCTGTGCCCGGCCTCTTTCTTTTCCTCTACCTATGTAAAACTTGCTTTGTTCTAGAAAAAAATAAAAGGATTGAATGAAATAATATATGAAACATAGGTGTCTCCAACTACAATATGGATTCTTAATAATAAGGATGTAACAAATAGTTGTCCTCACATGAGCTAAGAAACAGAGGCGGAGCACTATGACACAATTAGAAGATGTGATTTGCTTTGGTTATAATAAAGGGCGGGGGTAGATGGGAAATTATTGACGGGGAGACCATTCAGGATCAAATAGATGGGATAAGCACTTTATGAAGATGCAAGGAATTAAATGATATATTTTGGTGATAAACTAGAAAGTGGGGCTTTTACATATCTAGAAGTAGTGGTACATAAGGTCCAAAGTAGACTAGGATCAGATTATAGAAGGCAGATCTCCAAAGGCATGCTTTAGACCTGAACTCATGGGTAATGGAGAGCGTATGAATGTTCTTAAATCACAGTGGTGGGAGAGTGGGGTTTACGGGGAGAGAAGATTGGAAATCCTGAAAAAATGCACATTCATAATAGACCTTATAAATGCAGAGTCTTCGTATTTAGGAGGCTTGTAAGTAATTAAATTCTGTACTGTTGGAAGTCAAATTTTAAAAGTTTGAAATCATAAATCTCAGATTAAACTCTCATCTAGGTAAATGGTTTGTAAATTTATACAATTGCCCATTTAGGTTTAGATTGGAGAGTATAAATGAATATAAACCCATTTCTGTGACTGGAGTTAGATAAAATATGCATTTAACACATGAAAAGTTTACTATAAAACAGACAGGCAAAAATAAATATTGTTATGAGCCTTTTATCCTCCTCTCATTTTTTTAAAGATTGTACTTAATTTTATTTTTAGAAAAAGGGAAGGAGAAAGACAGAGAAACATCAATGTGTGGTTGCCTCTTGTGCGCCCCCTACTGGATGCCTGGCCTGCAATACAGGCATGTGTCCTGACTGGGAATTGAACCAGCAACCCTTTGGTTCATAGGTCGGTGCTCAGTCCACTGAGCCACACCAGCTAGGTCCGTCCTCTTAGTTTTGAGCATATACCTCAGAGGAAGCTAAGGCAAGAGATGTGAATTTGGTGTTTGCACAGAATACTGAATTTCCATGTACATCTCAGAATGACAGTACTTCAGTTTCTTGAGTTGTGAGACTTACAGCATGGCCCCTAAGAACAGACTAATTGACTCTTTCTTCAGGTATCCCACTGCATAAAGAGCCTCCTGTCCCCATTGGAAGGAAAGGTTTTTTCTGGTGGCACTTAATGTGAGATGTTAGTCTTCAGTGTAGTACCTTAATTGAGCAATGTTCGTTCCCCACATGATACATCTATAAGAAGTATTTAATGCTAATTTTTAACATTTATATTTGGTGTTTTTAAAAATATTTTATTTATTTATTTTTAGAGAGAGGGGAAGGCAGGGGGAAAGATAGGGAGACAGACATCGGTATGAGAGAGAAACATCAACTGATTTCCTCCTGCATGTGCCCCATCCAGGAACCAAACCCATAACCCAGGCATGTGCCCTGACTGGGAATCCAACCGATGACATTTGTCTTCAAGGGATGGCACCCAACCGACTGAGCCACACTGGTCAGGGTATATTTTGTGTTTAATTTCAGAAACTAACTCTTTTGTTACAATTTGGCTGAATTTTCCTAGTAAAAAATAGCTCTGGCAAAGAAGTGTATGTACAGGGATGGGCAAAAGTAGGTTTGCAGTTGTTCCTATGGTGAATAATACAATAATTAATAAATAATACAAGAATAAAGCCCTGGCTGGTGTGGCTCAGTGCATTGAGTGCCAGCCTGCAAACCAAAGGGTCACTGGTTCGATTCCCAGTCAGCACACATGCCTGGGTTTCAGGCCAGGCCCCCAGTAGGGGGAGTACGAGAGGGAACCACACAGTGATGTTTTTCTCCCTCTGTCCTCTCTAAAAAAAAGTAAAAATAAAATCTTTAAAAAAACTATCTTAAAACATTTCAAACCGTTTTTTAAAAAGAATAACCCATTCTTAAAAAAGAATAAACTCTGTGTTTCTTGTACTGACAACTGTAAACCTACTTTTGCCTCTTCCTGCTATTTTGTCATAGACAAATCTAGTATAATATGTAATTGTGACTGAAAATCACAATTGATATTCAGCTTGGTTTCTTTTGACCTAATTACCTTATACTTTCCTTTCCAACTGCCACTGCGCACCTCTTGAGTTATATCAGGGATCAGTTTTTGGTAGCTAGCGTACTTTAGCTGAAAATAAAATGTTTGAGAGACAAATGTGAAATCACTGAAGTTTAGTAGAAAAGGAAGAGAAAACATAATTTCTGACTTTTGTCTTCTTTCATCCACTTTTCTACCTACTTCAAAGCTGTGCACCTAAAGAATATTTGCGAGTCCCTTAATTTCATGAGATCATCGTTTTAAAGGCTGTGTCAGTGCATACAGAAAAATATGTGCTTTCCATGCGGGATCCCAGAACTTGGATGTAACCTTTATGAACACTGTATCTAGTTTCATCTGAAGTGATTATCCTATTCTGAATATCAGTCAAGTCTAAGAATAGATAAATTGACTACAGATATATATGGCTTGGGAAATTCATTTAAGTCGATAGATACATTCAAATAAATCACAACTATTATATCCATGATTGTGTTTTAAAAGTCAGGAAAACAGTTTTTAAAAAAAAAATTTTTAGAGCTCTGGCAGATATTCCTATGTGCCGAGGGTCACCTGCCACGCCCGCACGAGGTTGTCTGTATAGCCGGCGGAGGGAGTCTGCCCTGGGGTGGCTCCACCTTGCTGCTGGTACTGCTAACTTCATGCTTCAACTCATCAACAATGATCTCGCTCTCCAAGTCCCAGATCTTGATGCTGATGCCTGTGGCAGCACAGAGCCAGTAGCGATTAGGGTGGAAGCGCAGGGTGTTGATGATGTGCCCGCCATCAAGTGTACAAAGGTGCTTGCCTTCACTGAGGTCCCACAGCATGGCCTGGCCATCCCAGACTTCAGAAATGTAGGGAGATCCATCTGGAGAGACAGTCATGGTGTTCAGATACCCTGTGTGGCTGATGGGATTGGTCTTCAGCTGGCAGTATGCCAGGCCCCATTGCTTGACCAGCTTGTCCCAGCAACAGGACATGATGGTGTTGTTGCTGTTGGGTGAGCAACGGACACAGACACCCACTCTCAGTGGCTCTCATCCTGGACAGTATATTTGCATACAGCCAGAGTATTCCACAGCTTGATGGTTTAATCTCAGGAACCACAGACAATCTGTTGTCAGAGAAGAGGGCCACACTCAGCACATCCTTGGTATGGCCTACAAATCAGCGTATGGTGGTGCCCATTGTGAGATTCCAGAGGTGAGCGGTTCCATCCCAGGAGCCAGAGAGGGCAATCTGGCCATCTGAGGAGATGACCACATCACTAACAGTGGGGGTGACCACGAAGAGCACGCTGTGGGATGCCGTATTTGGTCTCATCCCTCATCAGCTTCCACATACTGATGGTCTTGTCTTGAGAGGTGGACAGTGTCATGTCTGGGAACTGAGGAGTAGTAGAAATCTGGGTCATCCAGTTATTGTGGCCCTTGAGGGTGCCATGAAGGGTCATCTGTTCAGTTGTGGTGGGTGCAGGTGTCGCCCCAGCCAGGAGACAGCCACCATGATTAACTTAATTATAATGCATCCAAGAACACACCTCCAGGATGCTGGGTCTTGTGTGATGAATTAAAGATAGATTTCTAAAGTTGTTCTTCTCATAACAAAATCTCTTGGTTTCAGCCATTTGAAATGGTATTAAATATTTTATGAACATTAGCTGAACTTCCATTTTGAATAAAAAGAGTAGAAGGTATAATATCAATCTTTTGTTCAACGGTTAAATGTTTAAAAACATTAAACACTGGCAACAACAGCTACTAAATTTAGTATCCCAAACTTACTCTCTGTATCCAGTCAGGTAGAAAATAAGTTTCTCCTTATGACTTTAGAATCAGATTGAGCTAAGGAATTTGCAGGAAGTAAGTATAATATTTTACTTTTATCAACCTGAGCACTTCTGTAGGTAGTGGTAGAGTAATTTGAAATGGGGGAATATTGTTAAACTGTAGATCATATACAGTATATTTATATCTATCTATCTATATATACACACATATATATGGTTTTTATGAGGACTGATAGTGAAGAACTTTGACTTAAACTGGAGTCAGTGTAGCCCTGTCTGACTAAATTGTCTGAATTAACCTGAAGGATGAAGTGTTTTGTTTCTCATGGTGGGCAGGAGAGTATCAGAGGAGGAGGCTCCAGATGGAAAGGCTAATGGTTGCAGGAAATAGTAACCAATAGCAGTGGGACATGGGGATACAAATCTGAAGGGGTAGGTAAGCGCATATATGGTCGGGGTGATCCTTTGAGGAATGTAAAGTATTGAAACATTTTAAGTAAAGTGGGACTTCATTGGACCCACAGGTTTGAAAATATCATTCTGGCTTCAGTACAGGTGGAGGGAGATTGGAAGAGGACAGGGTCAATGAAAGGAAGATAAGACATTCCAGCAGGTGCTGTAAATGATCTGCATCAACAGTAAGAATGGCTGTGACAATATTCATGTTTGTTTAACTCACAAATGGCAGAAGGTCCTTGAAACCATGACTCTTGAAGTAAGATGTGTGATATTTAGAGAGAGATGAGGGGAGTCATGTATTTTTACTAATAGGATATGTAAGCAAATACTTATGCGTCTCTTTTTAAACATGGATGGAACTGGAGAACATTATTCTAATTGAAATAAGCTAGGCAGTGAAAGACAAATACCATATGGTCTCATCTAGAAGTGGAACGTAATCAACAAAACAAACAAACAAGCAAAAAAAAAAAAAAAAGAACCAAAGACATGGAAATAAAGAACAAACTGACAGTGACCAAAGGGGAGGGGGGAGGGGAATAACAGGGCATAGAGGGAAAATGGTCAAGTCAAGGAACTTGTATAAAGGACCCATGGACACAGACAATGGGAGGGGGGAGGGTTGAATGTGGGAGGTGTGGGGTGGGTAGGGCAGGGGAGAGTAATGGGAAATGGGGACAACTTTAATTGAGCAACAATAAAAAAATCAAAAGAAAAAAGTACAAGTTTCAACAAAGTTTAATCTATGTAGTTTCCTGATTGAATTACTAACAAATTTCATTTATTTCTAATTTAGTTTCAGTAGTCAAAAATTCAAAGCCAGTTAAATAATTGGGCTACATTAAATCAATTTACTATCCAAAGTATTATCTTTATTGAATGAGACTAACTTTCTTTTATTCTGCACAATTATTTTGAGATTCACCCTATGTTGTAGCTGACATAACAAGATCTTTTAGTCAGTAAGACTTTTAGTTATGGCTTTATTTATTTATTTTTTCACAAATAATTGATATAAGAGTGTAATAGTCACAATGTTATAAAAATGTGAGAATACTATCTGTGAATATTGATTTCATAGTTGGTAAAATACATAAAATATTGATGAACCCAAGCAGAAGCTCATTTAGAAATTTTTCTTAGCATTAGGTGTTAAATTTAAGATGCTGTAGAATCAAAGTTATACATACACTGTGAGACATTTATCATGAATTCTGATGTATGTTAACATGAGAGAGAGAGAATAGCCAAGTAAGTAGTAAATAGAAAATTGTCTAATCATCATCAGGTGTATCATCAGATGTATCATCAGGTACTTTTGAGAGGAGTTTCATTACTCGGTCTACAGGAGTCTTAACAGAATCATAAGTCCATTTCTTCCTCAAAAACAACTTCTCAAGCACACCTGGCATCCTGTAGCCCTTGCTTACAATGAAATCTTTGAAGGCAATTGGTCCATAAAGATCATCAAGAATGTCCGGTTCAAGATCCCTTGTATGACTCTGATATTTCTGTTCTTTTAAGACTTTGGGGTCGATCCAGGGGTCGTCACTTATTTGCTTTATTGAGGTCTTGGGGTTCAGGTACCATTCTCCATACCTTATCTTCACCCACTCGGGTGTATAAGGATCAGGTAGTTTCATGAGTTTTCTCTCCCAGTTATCTTCCTGGAGGGCAAATTCTCTGTTCTTAATGTCATCTAGCTCTTCACTGTAGTTTAGTTCCACAGGGATCTGGGTTACTTTCTTTATTTTGTCCACATTATGGGTAGGTGTGCACTTGTCATCAATTTCAGAGTGGTTTGTGATGAACTTTTCATCAATGTCCACGTCTCCAAAAGTATCAGTCCATCTGGAGAATCCACCAACATTAACCTCTATATATCCGTAAGGATTAGGACATTTGGAAATGGCCTTTGTGCTTGACTTTTCTTCCTCTTCCTCAGGAAGCAACTTCATTAAATATGATAGGAAAGAGTCTTTGGAAGATCCTTGGTTGACTTGATCGGGAGGTCCCTGGTTGACTTGGTCAGAAGGCCCTGGGGTGACTTGGTCGGGAGGTCCTGGGGTGACTTGGCCGGGAGATCCCTGGTTGACTTGATCAGGAGGTCCTTGGTTGACTTGGTCAGGAGGTCCCGGGGTGACTTGGCCGGGAGGTTCTCGGGTGACTTGCTTGGGAGGTCCCCGGTTGACTCGCTTGGGAGGTCCCCGGTTGACTCGCTTGGGAGGTCCCCGGTTGACTTGCTTGGGAGGTATGGGTTGACTTGGCCGGGAGTTCCTGGTTGACTTCGCCAGGAGGTCCCAGGATGACTTGACCAGTTGTTCCCAGGTTAACTTGGCTGGGAGGTCCCTGGTTGACTTGCTTGGGAGGTCTCTGGTTAACTTAGCTGGGAGGTCCCCAGTTGAGTTAGCAAGGAGGTCCCCGGTTGACTTGTTCAGGAGGTCCCCAGTTGAGTTGGCCAGGAGGTCCGAAGTTGACTTGCTTGGGAGGCCCTGGTTGACTTGGCTGGGAGGTCCCAGGTTGACTTGGTTGGGAGGTCCCAGTTGACTTTGCCCAGAGGTCTCAGGTTGACTTTGCTGGGTGGTCCCAGGTTGACTTTGCCAGGAAGTCCCAGGTTGACTTGGTCGGGAGGTACCCAGTTGAGTTGGCTGGGAGGTGCCAGGTTGACTTGGTTTGGGAGGTTCTGGGTTGACTTCCTCAGGGCGTTTTTCACAAAGCTTTGTGGGGGACTTCTTTCTGTCCTTCATGCCCTCACAATAAGCCCAGGTGTCCTCCAGCTTCTTGTCAGGATCAATCTCTTCCAGCACCATTAATAAGACGTCTGGAGATAGAATTTTCTTCAGATCCGGGTATCGAGCCAAGGGATGCTGGGTCAGGTTGGCTTTGACGTCCTCTACAAAAGCCTTCCGTGTTTGCTGGGCTGGTAAGAGCTTGGAAAGCAGTTCTGCTCCTTCGGGCAGCTTGTTCTGAGTCTTTCTCAGGGGAGGTCGGGGAACTCTATGAGCAGTCGTGGGGAGAAAGCCCTCCCTAGGGCCACGAATGATCAGATTATCAGCAGGTGGGCAGCCCATTCTGAAATTGTCCAGCCCCGATCTCACACATAGCCACCGCCGGCAGTCCATGGTGCACTTCAGAAGCCTGTTCCTGTGCTTTGCCAAATAGTTGGTAGGTAACTTGTCTCTTGTCTTGTACCAGCGCTTACAATGTGGGCCCAGGGGTATGGGCTCCAGAGGCTCCATCCCGAACAGCCACTTCTCTTTGAACTGCGGTTGAAACAGCCTCTTCTTGTCCGCCATAGCGCCGCTGGCCCCAAGGCGACCAGCGGCTTCAGCGCTTTGTTGTCCTAGCCGCTCCGGTTGCTAGGCGACCGTTACCGGGTGCTGCTGGAATCTCTCTGGTAGCTGGGCAACGCAGGCTCGCTGTGCATCCTGCCTTCTTCCCAGATGGGCCGGAAAGATGCGTTCTTTGTCGTGGTAGAGAACTGTTCCAGTGTATGGACACCCCACAGTATGTTTATCCACTCACCTTTTGATGAACTTTTGGGTCATTTCCAGTGTGAGGCTATTGCAAATCAAGCTGCCACAAATATTTCATGTATTCAGATCTTTGTACCCATCCTTTCATTTCTCTTGGGTGAATTTTAGGAATTGAATGGTGGGAGCATCTGATACGTGTTTTTCCCATAAATACTCACAGCCATCAGGTTTTAATATTTGCCCATATGTGGGTGGGGTTTAAGGTGGCACCAAAAAAACCTCAGCAGTCAAGATCAATTATGTTTTACAAACAGCAAATAGAACCAGAGACATGGAAATAAAGAACAAACTGACAGGGACCAGAGGGGACAGGGGGTGGGGATAACAGGGGAAAGAAGAGGAGGGGTTAAGGAACAGGAATAGAGGACTCATGGGCACACACAATGGGGGGGATTGATTGCGGGAGTTGGGGCAACAGGGAAGGGGAGAGCAATGGGGGAAAAGGTGGGACAAGTGTAGCTGAACAACAATAAAAAAATAATTTTTTTTGTTCTTACCAAAGTCATTGAGACACAAGATACATTGAATTAGCAAGGGAAAATCACACACACACACACACACACACACACACACACAGAATGATTCAAGATTAAAGCCAAGGAAAACCACTAAATGGTTAACGTTTGGGTAAAGTGGGGCTGTGACTTTACTTCCTGCGGAGTCTATCATGGTTGAGTAAGCCATTTCTGCCTTCTTCGTGCAGAGGGAGCAGACTGAACAGTGAGCCTTCTCTGAACATTCTGTTCTGTTCATAGGTGCAATGAAATATTGGAATTGCTGGTAGAGTGAATAACAAAAGGCAAAGGTACTTCTTTTTGTTGAAGAAGCTGTTATTTTTTTTTTTTTTAATATATTTATTGATTATGCTATTACAGTTGTCCCATTCCCCCCCCCACTCCACTCCATCCTGCCCACCCCCCCTCCCTCCCACGTTCCCCCCCCATAGTTCATGTCCATGGGTCATACTTATAAGTTCTTTGGCTTCTACATTTCCTACACTATTTTTACCCTCCCCCTGTCTATTTTCCACCTATCATCTATGCTACTTATTCTCTGTACCTTTACCCCCCTCTCCCCCTCCCACTCCCTTATTGACAACCCTCATGTTCTAGTTGTTTGCCTAGTTTGCTCTCGTTTTTGTTTTATGTGTGGTCATTAATAACTGTGAGTTTGCTGTCATTTTTACTGTTCCTATTTTTGATCTTCTTTTTCTTAGGTAACTCCCTTTAACATTTCATATAATAAGGGCTTGGTGATGATGAGCCTCTTCAACTTGACCTTATCTGAGAAGCACTTTATCCTCCCTTCCATTCTAAATGATAGCTTTGCTGGATACAGTAATCTTGGATGTAGGTCCTTGCGTTTAATCTTGGGTAATGTAATTATGGTGTGCCTTGTTGTGTTCCTCCTTGGGTCCAGCTTCTTTGGGATTCTCTGAGCTTCCTGGACTTCCCGGAAGTCTATTTCCTTTGCCAGACTGGGGAAGTTCTCCATTATTTGTTCAAATAAGTTTTCAATTTTTTGTTCTTCCTCTTCTCCTTCTGGCACCCCTGTAATTCGGATGTTGGAACGTTTCAAGGTGTCCTGGAGGTTCCTAAGCCTCTCCTCATTTTTCCAAGTTCTTGTTTCTTCATTCTTTTCTGGTTGGATGTTTGTTTCTTCCTTCTGGTCCATACCATTGATTTGAGTCCCAGTTTCCTTCTCATCACTATTGGTTCCCTGTACATTTTCCTTTGTTTCTCTTAGCATAGGCTTCATTTTTTCATCTGTTTTTCGAATAGATTCAACCAAGTCTGTGAGCATATTGATAACCAGTGCTTTGAACTGTGCATCCGATAGGTTGGCTATCTCTTCCTCGCTTAGTTGTATTTTTTCTGGAGCTTTGAAGGGTTCTGTCATTTGGGCCATTTTTTTTTGTTTGTTTGTCTTGGTGTGTCTGTTACTTTAAGGGGCGGAGCCTTAGGTGTTCACCGGGGTGGGGTAATGCTGGTCACAGCACTGTGACGCTGTACGTGGGGGCGGGGCCGAGAGGGAGCAATGGTGCCCGCTTCACTCTCCTCCGGATTTCAGTCTTTCACTCCGCTACCCACAATCAAACTGGGCCACTCTGGTGCTGGTTCCCGAGTAAGTGGGCCTGTGCACACCCTAGGCCCCTGTGGGTCTCTCCAACAACCTCTCCTGTGAGGCTGGGAGTCTCTCCTGCCGCCCCAACCCCCAGGGGCGCTTTCAGTCAGAGGTTTGAGGCTTTATTTCCCCGAGCTGGAGCCCTGGGTTGCGCAGTGGTCTGCTTCTCTGCCCGCCGTTCGTCCGTCTGGTTTATCTGTGGGCGAATGTGGTGCCGCAAGGTGCTACCTGCCACTCTGCCTGCCCCACTCTCCACTCTCCGCCACTCTGAGTCCGGCCCTCTGGGTTTATCTGTGCAAATGTGGGGCCGCAGGGTCTGCTAGTGCCCAGACTGCCTGCGCCATTTGTCCCACACTCCGCCAGTCTCAGTCCCGCCACAGCCACGCGAGTCCTCTCCACCCCAGTGCCGTCTCCGCCCCTCCTACCAGTCTGGATGAATGATTATTTTCTGTTTCCTTGGTGTTGGTCCCCCTTGCTGTTCGATTCTCTGTCAGTTCTGGTTGTGCGAGGAGGCGCAGTGTGTCTACCTACGCCGCCATCTTGGTTCTCTCAAGAAGCTGTTATTTTTGTACCTTTCCCAATAAAGCGAGGGAATGACCAAATTCTGGTTTAGGAACGGTTCTCTGTTCTAAAGTATCGGCGAGGGAAGTTGGAGATGGTAGTGACCACACAAAAGAATCATGAATTGTGGCTAAAATTTAGTTCCAAGCTCAATTATTTTCTAAGCTTACAAGAAAACTTTTTCAAAATCTCTGGCAAATGTTCAGTTTGTTATGCCTATTTTTTCTTTCAAGTTGGTAGGAAGGAGAGTAGTTAAGTGATGTTGATTCATGTGGAGGGTTGAAGTATAACCTCTGTTTATGCGATGGCATTAACATCCTTTAGTTAGACGCATAGAGACAAAGGTAAATTTTTCCACACTGGGCTTTGCAGATGGTGATTGGCTTCTGTCTAAACAACCTCAGAAGGGCAGGCTCTGGAAGATGGGAAGGCAGACTACACACTGGGGATGCCAGTACTCTGTGAAAGTGTCCCTTCTCATATGAACTGTAATCCCCTCCTATGGTGG
Organism: Desmodus rotundus; assembly: GCF_022682495.2. Classification (NCBI taxonomy): domain Eukaryota; kingdom Metazoa; phylum Chordata; class Mammalia; order Chiroptera; family Phyllostomidae; genus Desmodus; species Desmodus rotundus. The sequence goes on from NC_071400.1 coordinate 79,866,420, forward strand.
AGTTGTCTGCATGGTTCTCTTTCTACAATCGGAAGCAATGTCTACCCTCCCTTCCCATGTTTGAGATTTTTCTATCTTCTAATAGCCATCTCTTGAAGTTCTCACATGGTAGGTTATTCTTCATTTTATCCAAACATTGAAAATGGCAGCCAAAACAAAGTTGTAGTTATTTTCTAGATATTGTCTGATTGGTTCTGGGATGAGAAGAGTATAGTTTCTTGTGATTTAGACATTATGCTTCTTTTTTATTGTAATTTTTCCACTATCATTTAACCCTGTTATACCTCCTCCCCCCACAATCACCACACTGTTGTCCATGAGTCCTTTTTGCTCAATCTCTGCACCCCTAATCCCCCCAATAGCTGTCATTATATTTCTTATATTTAATTAGATGAATTATGACTTCACTAGTACGTGGGATCTATAATGGTTTTACTAAGGGTCAACACTTAAACAATTTTCCTTTTGATAGACTTACTAATCTGTTGACTAAGAAATGGTGTAGGTGCCTTGACTGGTGTGCCTCAGTTGGTTGGGTGTTGTCTCACAACCTGAAAGGTCGCCGATGTGATTTCCAGTGAGGGCACATCCCTGGGTTGCTGGCTGGTTCCTGGCTGGGGGCTTGTGAGAGGCAACCGAGCCATATTTCTCTTTCACATCAGTGTTTCTCTCCCTGTCTTTCTCCCTCCTTTCCCCTCTCTCTAAAAAGAAATGAATGAAATCTTTAAAAAAATAAAATAAACACTGCTTTCAAAAAATGGTGTAGCCATAACACTGGGTAAATCTAATTTCTACAATGTTTTGCCAAGGCTTTCCATATAATTTCATGATTAGAAGATATTATGATTCAGTAAGCTTACAATTCCCAGAATAATTGTACCAGAAGGGTACTCAGGGATGAGGAGTTCAGTTTTGGGCATGTTGACTTGTAGATTTCCACGATCTTTTGAATAGATATATCCTTTGTATATGTCGCAGGCTCAGAAATAGGTGGCAACTGTTGTAATGTTTTGGAAATAATCAGCATAAGGCGATTGCTCCAGGCTTGGGTATGAGTAAAACAACAGAAAAGCACAGTGCACATGTTGAATAATATGAGATCTGAAGATGGAGTGCTTGGAAATTCCGATGTATAAGAAGCAAACAGAGTCAGCTAATGAAAAGGAGAAGATACATTCAGAGGGAGAGGAGGAAATCAGAAGAGAGGTGTCCCAGAATCTCTCATGGGAGGGTTTCACAAAGCCAGGAGCGTGGAGTAACAGATTTCATTGGATTGAGGACTAAACGACAGTTGAGAACGTGTATACACTAAGTGAAATATACATTGAAATTCTCTATTTTGAGGGGAGGATTTGTAGTTGCTGGAAAGTCTATAGTTTAAGTATCAGAGTCCTGGATGGAGATGAAATAACAAAGAGATGTAAAGATGAAAAGAAGGAGAATGAACCATGAGCACATCAAGTTCTGAAAGACATTTATATGAGGGTAAAAGAAGAAGACTTGACTAGACATTGAAAAGTTTTGCAGTAGCAGATCCACCACCCTATGAGGGGCCAGATATAGGAGAGGCAGCTTCTACTTTTGAGGGATGCTTGGAAAAGTGGTATCTTGCTGGGGAAACCAGTCAGTTAAAACAGTGAGGGAAAGAGCCTTCTGAGAAATAAATTAGAGGAGACCGGGATCTTTATTTGCTCTGGAATAGGTATGTTAATCCTCTGGAGATAAGCAAATCTGATGAAAATTGGTGGTGACAATAACAAAGAGTAGGAAAGAAACCGGAAAGGCTTAATATTCGTTGGTCATTTTTAAAATGACACAGTGTGAAGCCAGTGTGAATGGAGGATTTGAAGGCAACTTGATAAACACGATTCTGTGCCCATATGTTCCATCGGCCAGTGACCCATGCCGTCTATAGTTCCGCTTGTGCTCAGACTTAAAGAGACAATATCGATGAAAATTTCTGACAGGGGTGGAAACAGTGACTAGGAGCAGAGAGACACTATCGTAATTCTAATTCATTCCAAATAATATCTTTTAATTACCCACCTCTGACTCATGGATTTCTACAGCTAGATTTATGAGTCATTCCTCCACCCACCATTTCCTCAAAACATTGCTTCCTTTTGAAATCCCAAATCTCCCCTTAGTTCAGGGTTTCTTCTCTGAGTTCACCGAGTCTTTGATGAAATTCATGTAGGGAACTGTTGTGATCCTATCTCACTGTGGTCTGCTGGCACTTGGCAAAACACCGGAAACCAAAAATTGAGTGCAGGGAACAATTTAAAGATGTTTTACAATTTAATGAGTTGATGTAGGCAACCAAAAAATGATTTTGAAGTAATTTCAGTAGGGGGATAGAAACGTTGTCATGTCCTTTTTACATTTCGCCTTTCACCAGTGGACTCTTCTCATGCCGGAGCGGGGAAGTAGCTCGGGAAGAAGTCCTTTCTCACATTGGCCTGATGTCACTGCTGCAAACTAATTTATTATTGATGACTTGTGATGCTTTTTTATTTGTCTCCGTTTCAGCACTTCTGATAGGTTAGGTGAGGCCTATTGATTCATCCAGGTTTGGCTTTAATGGCAATTCACTGAAAGAGAGACTTTGAAGAAAGCTTGCAGAAGAGATGGACATTTTTCAGATCTTACCCAAGTGGCATAAAAGAAACATAAAAGGTCTGTTTTCTCCTGTTGAGTTAATGATTCTGCTGGGATTTGACTCATGGGTGGGTCAGGCTTGATGGGGAAAGGGTATTGATGGGGAAAGGCTGGACAATGCATTTGAAAAAGCATATGACTTCGAGTTGCAAGGCATGATTCAATTTAGTTTGTAAAAATCCATAAAATCTTCTCTTTGAGAGGTCTCGGTGTGTTGCAGCAAGGCTTTGTTAAATAGATTAGATTTCAAAACATATTGGTGACTAATACTCCTGTGATGCCTGTATCAGAAGCATCTGAAAAGGAAAAGTAAATATCCTGTTTCATCTATGTCTTTTCATGTAAGTGTACAATTTGTCTTGATTGGATCTAAATTAGCGAGCAGAGAGAATACGCGCATCCACTTTCCATGAGCCTCCGGGGACAGCAAGTTGAATTCTCCTGCATATCGGTCTGGCTTGCCTTAGGTTTGTCTGTTTTTAACTGTGCTATGCAAAAAGATGTCTGAGTTTCAGCTTCCCAACGGCAAACTGAAAAAACAATATTCTCCCCTTTCTTAATATGTTTCATCCAGAAAAGATGCAACTAAATAAGTTAGTTTTGAGCAGCAGATAAGAGAGGGTCCCGCACACCGAATAAAATTGACCCTCAGTGAAAAGGGTTTGAAACCTGGGTGGACTACTCAGATGGAGCCGATCAGAGGTTAGCGAGAAAAATACTGTCCTCTGATGAGAGGCAATTGAACGAGGAGTGAGCACAGAGCTTTCAATGTAATCAGTAACTATGCAAAAGTTCTATTGATCTTATTACCAGAAAGCGAACCTTTAGCTTCTGTGTCCCAAAAGTGTAAGTGGCTAGAGTTACGGAGCTGTTGTACTTAGGTAATTTATTGAAACCAATTACAGTATTCTTTAACCATCTCATTAGAGTTTTGAACTTTAAAATTTGCTTTTGGTTATAAAAATGTACAAAAAATTGGAACATAATGTAGAGGTAAGGTAAGGGAAACATGAACGTGTTACAGTGTTGAAAGTAGGCATTTTCTATTTAGTGAATATTGAAGCTGGTGCACCAGAATTTTAGAAAAGGTTTAGTTTCTCATTCTTATTGTGATTTAGAAATTATTTTAAACAATTAAAAGTTTCTGACATGTAGGCTTTTGCCATTACTTCATTTAACAACTTCTTTTTGTCGCCATGCATATGAGGAAGAGACGGTAGGTGCAAGATACTTTATCATGAATGTGCTCATGTTCTTTATATCCAGGTGTTGAGAGATTTCAAATACCAAATTTTATTTACACTTTATGTACATAATAATCAACTTAGTGGTTATATCAGGGAAAATACGAACAGTTCATTGCAGTTTGGATAGGGAGTAAATGGGCAGAGAGAGAGTTATAGAAGGGGAGGCTTCCAGGAGGAGGTGAGATTTGAGTTGACCCTTGACATTTTTAGAAATCTGGAGAGTAATGATATGAAAACAACGTGGTCAGAGGTAAAGATGGTAATTAGTTAGGTGTTATTATGGTAGCATACAGCATTTGGGAAGCATCTGAAATTTGAAAATGTGATTTACTTTAGATTGTAGAAGCATACATTTCCCAGTCTTAAGAAATTTGGATGTTATCTGACGTTCCTTCTGATGACTAAAAGAATTATAGATATTTACTACAGAAAGTAAGCACAATAGTCTACCTTAGGTACAGTAGGATTCGAACAAGTGAAATAGTTTATTAAATAGCATTTAGGCTTGCTGTCTGATTGGCTGAGCACTACCCATAGACTTTGAAGTCCTGCAGGCAGTAAATGTTCCTGGGTAGAAAGAGGTTAAAGATAATCGAAGCTTGGAAAAGAGAAGAGAAAGTTGTCATATGCTCGTGGATTTGTCAAATATGGGTAAAGAGACAGCATATGGGAGAAAATTAGCTAGTAAGTTATAGGACTGGTAATTAGCATTAATAAAGAAGAAAATGGATTAATAAAGAAATGACCTAATCTATGAAGATATATAGGTATTAGTGTATAAACATCAGTGTCAGAGATCTATGATTACAGCTAAATTGAACCTGTTGTTAAATTTGTATCATAGTGGAACATCAGAAGTGTGAAGTGAGGATACCAATCCATATTCAGCACTCATATCAGAGGCTTAGAAGATTACCACTAGGGCCCTGGCCAGGTGGCTGAGTTGACTGGAGTGTTGTCCCATACATCAAAATGTTGTGGGTTCGATCCCCGGTCAGGGTGTGTGTGGGAGGCAGCCAATCGATGTTTCTCTCTCACATCTCTGTCTGTCTATCTGTCTTTCTTTCTCTCAAATCAATCAAAACATGTCCTTGGATGAGAATTTTAAAAACAAGATTCTCACTGGAGTGGTGATGGAAGGAGACTTGGCTTGGGGTAGTGAACACACAATAGCATATACAGATGATGCATTACAGAATTGTACCCCTGAAACCTATGTAATTTTATTAACCAATGTTACCCAAATACATTCAATTAAAAAAAAAGAAAAATGCAACAATACTGTCCTCAGGAAACCCATATTGAAGTTAGTGTATGATCATCACTTTTCCAAATTTGCTGAATAAGTGACATGACTTCGGGGGTATCACGAGCAGTCTATTATTGAAGATTCAGCAAAATAAAACGCAGTGGATGAAAGGATACAGCTCTTTGCCAGAAAATGCTTTTACCAGCTGTTGAAAAATGGTCAGAGACATAAAAGGCAAAGATTGGCCTATCATGGAAGAAGAAACTCTACACGTGTGAACCCACTTGTTTTCCTGGAAGGGAAGTGGATATTCTCTTCTAGGTCTTGACTGCCGGGTCCATTTTCCTTGTTCTTTCATATCGTGAGTTTCTCACTGAATGATGAACATTGCCAGTGACGCATTATGGAGAGTCATTCTCAGCTAAGGACTTTGAGCTTTGCTCAGCCAGTTAGTTAAAATATTGGTAGTTCCTTTTGGATATATTAGATAATGGTTTTATTCTTTATTCACTTGGTATGGTTTTTAAAAACTTTTAATCAATATGAGTTTGGACTTGAACTTAGTCCTGGGCCACCCTGTTACTCTAGATCATAGATTGCACTGTCAAGGCAAGGTCTTCCTGGGGGGTATCAAGGAAGGGGTTCATTCCAAGGTGCTGCGTGAGGTCCTACTTTCCTCTCTACTACTGCAGGCGGGACACCAGGTCCCTAGCATTACACGACCTCCTGTGTCGCTGCTTAGCTCTCAACAGAACAGCAAGGGATTTCTACTAGGCTTGCAGAGTTCAACGCACAAGGATCTCTGCTCTTGGCTATGGGAAAATGGGCAATGCCCAAGCAGATTTCTTTCTCTCTGTTTTTTTTTTTTTTGATAAGATATATATATATATATATGTATATATATATATTTTAATTTTTAAATTATTTTATTGTTGTTCAATGACAGTTGTCTGCGTCTTCTCCCGAACCCTCCACCCTACCCCAGCCAAACCCACCTTCCTCCCCCACCACCACCCTCCCCCTTGGTTTTGTCCATGTGTCCTTTATAGCAGTTCCCGAAAACCCTTCTCCCCACTGTCCCCTCCCCCTCCCCTCTGGCTATTGTTATATTGTTCTTAACTTAAGTGTCTCTGGTTATATTTTGTTTGCTTTTTTCTTTTGTTGATTATGTTCCAGTTAAAGGAGAGATCATATGGTATTTGTCCCTCACCACCTGGCTTATTTCACTTAGCATAATGCTCTCCAGTTCCATCCATGCCATTGCAAAGGGTGTAAGCTCCTTCTTTCCCTCTGCTGCGTAGAATTCCATTGTGTAAATGTACCATAATTTTTTGATCCACTCATTTGCTGATGGGCACTTAGGTTGCTTCCAGTACTTGGCTATTGTAAATTGTGCTGCTATGAACATTGGGGTGCATAGGTTCTTTTGGATTGGTGTTTCAGGGTTCTTAGGGTATAATCCTAGCAGTGGAATTGCTGGGTCAAAGGGCAGTTCCATTTTTAGTTTTCTGAGGAAATTCCATCCTGTTTTCCACAGTGGCCGCAACATTCTGCATCCCCACCAACAATGTTCTAGGGTCCCCTTTTCTCCGCATCCTCTCCAACATTTTTTTGTTGATTTAATTATGTTGGCCACTCTGACTGCTGTGAGATGGTACCCCATTGTGGTTTTAATTTGCATCTCTCTGATGGCTAGTGATGCTGAGCATCTTTTCATATGTCTCTGGGCCCTCTGTATGTCTTCCTTGAGAAGTGTCTGTTCAAGTCCTTTGCCCATTTTTTAATTGGGTTGTTTGTCTTCCTGGAGTGGAGTCCTGTCAGTTCTTTATATATTTTGGAGATCAGGCACTTGTCTGACGTATCATTGGCAAATATGTTTCCCCATACTGTTGGTTCTCTTTGTATTTTAATACTGTTTTCTTTATCCCTGCAGAAGCTTTTTATTTTGATGAGGTCCCATTTGTTTATTTTTTCCTTTATGTCCCTTGCTTTAGGGGATGTGTCTGTGAGGATGTTGCTGCATGGAATGTCTGAGATTTCCCTGCCAATGTTTTCCTCTAGGACTTTTGTGGTGTTACAACTTATATTTAAGTGTTTTATCCACCTCAAATTTATTTTTGTGTATGGTGTAAGTTGGTGATCAAGTTTCATTTTTTTGCATGTAAAAAAATGGGCTCTCTGGGTTCTGTTCCATTGGTCTATGTGCCTGTTTTTATGCCAGTACCAGGCTCTTTTGATGACAGTGGCCTTGTAATACAGTTTGATATCAGGTATTGTGATCCCTCCTGCTTTCTTCTTCTTTCTTAAAATTGCTGCAGCTATTCGGGGTCGTTTATGGTTCCATATAAATTTCTGAAATGTTTGTTCTATATCTGTGAAGTATGTCATGGGTACTTTAATAGGGATTGCATTGAATCTATGAATCGCTTTGGGTAGTATGGCCATTTTGATGATGTTAATTCTTCCAATCCATGAGCATGGTACATGCTTCCATTTGTTTGTATCTTCCTTAATTTCTTTCTTCAGTGTTGTGTAGTTTTCCGAGTACAGGTCTTTTACCTCCTTGGTTAGGTTTATTCCTAGGTACTTTATTTTTCTTGTTGCTATATCAAATGGGATTTTTTTCCTGATTTCTGTTTCTGCAATTTTGTTGTTGGTGTACAGGAATGCCTCTGATTACTGAGTATTGACTTTGTATCCAGCTGTTTTGCCAAATTCATTTACTAGGTTGAGTAGTTTTTTGGTGGAGTCTATAGGGTTTTCCATGTACACTATCATGTCATCTGCAAACAGTGACAGTTCCATTTCCTCCTTTTCAGTTTGGATGCCTTTTATTTCTTTCTGTTGTCTGATTGCTGTGGCTAGGACTTCCAATGGGTTTTCACATTTCTTGGCATATAGTTCTTCATAGTAATTTCTTACAGTCCTTTATATTTCTATGGTATCAGTTGTAGTTTCTCCTCTTTCAGTTCTGATTTTGTTTATTTGGGTCCTCTCTCTTTTTTTCTTGATGAGCCTGCTTAAGAGCTTGTTGATTTTGTTTATCTTTTACAGGAACCAGCTCCTGGATTCATTGATCCTTAGAATTGTCCTTTTAGTCTCTATGTCATTTAATTCTGCTCTGATCTTGATTATTTCCTTCCTTGTACTTGCTCTGGGCTATCTTTGTTGTTGTTCCTCAAGTTCTTGTAGGTGAATGGTTAGGTTGTTTATTTGATATGTTTCTATTCTTTTTAGGCAGGCCTTTATCTCTATGAACTTCCCTCTCAAGACTGCCTTTGCTGTGTCCCATAGGTTTTGGATTTTTGTGAGTTCATTTTTGTTTGTTTCCAGAAACTTTTAGATTTCTTCCCTAATCTGCTTCTTCCCCCATTCATTGTTTAATAGCATGCTATTCAATCTCCATGTTTTTGAGTGTTTTGGGGTTTTTTCCTTGAGGTTTGTTTCTAGTTTCAGTCCCTTTTCGTCAGAGAAAATGCCAAGAAAGATCTGAGGCCCTTTCTCTGCTCAGTTCCCCCTTTGTTCCCTGCTGCATGGATTCTGCTTCTTCAGCAGCTCACAATTTATTTTTATTTTTTAAAAGACTTTATTTATTTATTTTTAGAGAGGGGAAAGCAGGGAGAAGGAGTGGGAGAGAAACATTAATGTGTCGTTGCCTCTTGCGTGCTGCCTACTGGAGCCTGGCCCACAACCCCAGGGGTCTGGCCTGACTGGGAATTGAACCGGTGACCCTTTGGTTCGCAGGCCAGCATTAAATCCACTGATCCACACTAGTCGGGGCTAAATTTTTTTTAAATGAGAGAAAACTATAAAACACTTGAAGAAAGCACAGAAAGTAAATCTTCGTGACCTTCGTTGGCAGTGGTTCATTACCTATAATGACAAAAGTAGGAGTGACAAAAGAAAGATTAGATGAATTAGACTTAATCAGAATGTAAAACTTTTGTACTGCAAATGATACCACCAAGAGAAGAAAGGTAATTCACAGAATGGGGAGTGTATTTGCAAAATATTTAACTGATATGGATCTTCTATCTATAATATATAAATAATTCATATCAATCAATGTTAAAAAGATGACCCAATTAACAATGGGTAAATGATTTGAAGAGAAATATCTTCACAAAATTGCTCAATTAAGCACACAAAAAATGCTCAGTGTTATTGGTAATAAGGGAATGCAGATCAGCACCCCTTAAGCTAGAATAGCTGTAATAAAGACAGAGAGACATTACAGGTGGCAATGTTACATGGTAAAGTTGCTTTGAAAACAGTATGGTGGACCCCTAAATGATAAACATTGAATTACCATGTAAGCCAGCAATCCCATTCCTAAGTATATACTCAAGGGAAAGGAAAACACGTATCCACACAAAACATGTGCAGGAGTATTTATAGTAGCATTATTCACAGTAGTCAAAGAGTAGAAACCAAATTTCCATCAACTGGTAGATGATAAATAACATGTGCTATATTTATATAGTAGAATATTACTTGGCAATAAAAACAATCCTGATGTTCGGAGGCATGCCACAACATGAATGAACCTGGTAAATATTGTGCTAACTGAAAGAAGCCAGTTATAAAAGAATATATTCCATGATTCTACGGGGTCTGGTACAAATAACGCCCCATTTTTTAATAAAATCATAAGTATGTAATTCTGTAACAGAAAAATATCACAATCAAGCAAACCATATGAGATTTTAGGTCAAACGTTCAAATTAAAACTATAAACTATGACACCCATATTAACCTACCAACCACACTCAAGCAGGCGTTACTTCTGCCAGACTCTGCATATGAAATGTCCAGACTAAGCAAATGTAAGAGACAGTGATTTACTAATGGCCTAGTGCTGGAAACTGGGGAAGCGTAGGGAGTGACTGTTAATTTTTATAGTTTCTTTTTAGGATAATGAAATACTCTAAAATTAGATTGTGATAATGATTGTACATTTATGTGAACATACTAAAACATTTAATTATACATTTTAAAGAGATGGATTTTATGGTATGCAAACTTTACCCAATAAAACTTAAAAGTACACCCTGAAATTTTATTTACTTGCTTTTTCACCCTAACATTAACTTCTTTCCTTTGGATCAAGGGCATAAAGTAAGTGTTAAGTTCAGTATTGTGGATATGCTAGTCACATGCAGCCATTTAAATTTAAACGAATGAAAATGTACAATTTGAAATTCAGTCCTAGTCACCTATCAGTTACTTAAAAGCCACACGTATCTGACAAATATCTTAGCTATAGGCCATTCGTGACCATCACAGCAAGTTCGATTACAGCTGCTTTAGATGATTTCGTGTAATTGGAGATTTACTTTGCTACAATTTTTCTACAATCCAGTGGTGAATACTGAGGCCAGTTTTTGGAAACCACTAAAACATAATCTTCTACTTCATGAACTTACAGAGGCCTATCTACAGTATTCCCTTTCCCCCCCTGGTTTTTATATGTTGCTTAGGCTTTCTCTCTTCAAGTGTGCGAATGCTGGCTTGCTGGTGTAAGGAAAGGCAACGGTTGACTAGCAAAAGATGTAACGATAAGAAAGCTAATGTTTTTCTGAGGGATGGAGGTTAAAGTAGACTTAGAGAAAAGAGGCTGTGAGAAATCAGCTCTGGAAAGAAGAACAAAGTAGACTTTTTAAAAACTTATCATTATTTTGTAATTTTTTTTTTAAGAACGCAAAAGCAACGAGGTAGTCCGTATTATAATATAAGCACAAACTGGAAAACATGTTTAATTCTGATTGTTCTCACCTTTACCCTGATGATTTTTGTGGGGTTTATTACCAAGTAGACATATCCATACAGGTTTACATACCAGAAAGAGGAAATACGTTTTTATAGGTGTTTATATATCTTGCTTTTATCTCGTTTCTAAGTAATAGGTTACTGTAGAAAATGTGAACATGCAGATAAGCACAGGAAAGAAGGATGACCTGTAATTTCAACTCCATGTGGAAATTCTATAGGTGTTTTATGCTTTCTACTATATGTTATATATTCTTTTAAGATGTTATATTTTTAAATATTATATTTTGCATGTTACTTTATAATATTTTTACTTTTATTATTTGAAGCCTATGCCAGTAACTAGTAGTTTTAAGTTCAACATTGAAGAGTAAAAACATTAATATTTTACAACTAAAATGAGATAATATAGCCATAAATAATTGTGTGATTATGTTTACAAATCTTTTTAGAATTTAAACAAATAACATCTATTGAAATTTAAAAAAATTCTTCTTTTGGAGTAATGAGTTTTATCCACAGAATCTTCATTATTTGTAGTAGTGAATGTCATTCTGACATAAATGGACTCCTGGAAATATTCTTTCAGTCATGTCATGGAATATGTTGTTTATTCACAACTATTTTCTTTCTTTTTAAAAAAGATTTTATTTATTTATTTTTAGAGAGAGGAGAAGGGAGGGAGAAAAAGAGGGAGAAAAACATCAATGTGTGGTTGCCTCTCATGTGTCCCCTGCCAGGGACCTGGCCTGCAGCCCAGGCATGTGCCCGGACTGGGAATCAGACTGGCGACCTGTTGGTTAGTAGGGCAGCACTCAATCCACTGAGCCACACCAGCCAGGGCACAAGTATTTTCTTTTAACAGAGCTTTATTAAATGCATCGACTCTCAGAAGTCTAAATGCATTCTGAACCTTTTGCTTCCCAGGTTTGTTTCAAAGGGTTGAAAAAACTTTTCAGTCCTAGATTGTAAATTCAAACGTGATTCTGGATGATATGTGACAGGTGTATCACAACCTGTACTCTGAAAGGTGTGGCACTCAATCTACCATTCCATGTTAATGTGACACACAGTATAATCACAGTTGACGTTGATGAAGGAAGCCACTCTCTAGGATGTATGAGAGAGAGGTTGCATTATCATGTGCTTTTTCCACTCTGTCTCCTTCTCTCTGTCTCTTATCTGTATGCTACTTACACACATTCATACATATATACACATATACACACATGCATATAGTTAAAGGTGATGTTCTATGGACAGTTTTGTTTTTCGGGGGGGTGTCATTCAGGAAAATTTAGGGTTGTATACATACCTAAGTTGAATAATGATATCTCCACTGCTTGTAGTGGAAGAAACAAGTACATGTAGATACAGGGTATATGAGTGCATTTCACGTTTCCGCAGAGTTAGTACACATTTCAAAGCCAAATGACTTGTTAAAAATCCCTTTGTCAAAAGTGAAGCAGGAATTTGGGTAAATCTATCCCTACTACAGATTTTTGCTCTAGACCAGGGGTGTCAAACTCATTTTTGCCTCGCAGTTGCCTTCAAAGGGCCGAGTGTAATTTTGGGACTGTATACATGTAACTACTCCTTAACAGTTAAGCAAGAGCTCGGTGCTGCTGCCGGGTAGAAACAAGGTGCTGGGCTGGATACAGCAAGGCGGAGGGCCGGGTTCGGCCCGTGGGCCTTGTGTTTGCCACCTCTGGTCTAGAGCATATGTTTTACTTTGTATTGCTTTGAAATATGATGTCTCAAGTATTGGCATTTATAGTGCCGAGTGTGAAACCAAATCTTGTTTTCTCTTTTATTCAAAAAGAGAAACATATGGATGAAAAAAAAGATGTGCATTGTGTTTGTGTTTTTATCTCTCCCCTCCCCGCCAATCATGGCTAGGAAAGAATAGAGGTCAGTGACTAATGTCACTGATACATGTTTTTTTGTTTTGTTTTTTACTTTAAAATATTTTGTCCCTCACCAACTGGCTTATTTCACTTAGCATACAAATAACTGGAACATAATCAACAGAAGAAAAAAGCAAACAAAATATAACCAGAGACACTGAAGTTAAGAACAATCTAACAATAGCCAGAAGGGAGGGGGGAGGGGACAATGGGGAGAAGGGTTCTCAGGAACTACTATAAAGGACACATGGACAAAATCAAGGGGGAGGGTGGAAGCAGGGGAGGGAGGTGGGTTTGGCTGGGGTTGGGTAGAGAGATGGGGCGAAAATGCAGACAACTGTCATTGAACAACAATAAAATAATTTAAAAATTGAAAAAATGAAAAAAACTTAGAATTTTTTTTTCTACCTTGTGACTTTTTATATAATATTTGTTGCAGGGAACAGCTTGTATCATCAGATCACACCTAAATTAGGTCAGAGAGGCACCTTTTAACCTTTTTTAATTAAGATTCCTGTTTCAATTGTATTAGGTTCTTGTGATTTTAGTTGCGAAATTTGGAAGTGGACATTCGTAATACTGTCTTTTGCAGTTTAACCCCTTGATATTTGTAGAGAAGAGCACCTTACTGAGACATTATCTCCTACATGCATTGTGAGTACGTATGTGTATATCACACGTGATACATACGGGGGTGGCAAAAGTAGGTTTACAGTTGTGAGTCCATGAAATAGTTTCTTCTTGTATTATTATTGATTAATTATTGTATTATTCCCATATGAACAAGTGGAAACCAACTTTTGCTCACCCCGTGTGTGTATATTTACTGTTTCTTATTTTTTAAAAGAAAATGATTAGTATAAAATAATTTTGTATTTCAAAACTAGCTTCTTCAACTGCATGTTTGTGAGGAAACATTGTATAAAACATTATCATCATTCAAATAAAGTGAATTTCAGATAACTTGTGTATTTGTCTTTAAAACAGTACACCGAACTGCTACTCATGATCACTAGGAACGTAGTTATAATTTAAGAAAACGGCCCCGGCTGGTGTGCCTGAGTGAATTGAGCGCTGGCCTGCGAATTAAAAGGTCACCGGTTTGATTCCCAGTCAGGGCACATGCCTGGGTTGCAGGCCAGGTCCCCAGTAGGGAGCGTGTGAGAGGCAACCACACAGCGCTGTTTCTCTCTGTCATTCTACCTCCCTTCACCTCTCTAAATAAATGTAAATAAATAAAATCTTTTTTAAAAAGTGATTATGTTAAAAAAAAAAAAACGTCTCACTATATTTAAGTTCAGTATACACTTGTATTAAGGTCCTATTGATAAATTTCTAGTGCTATTTTATAAGCAGTTGCTAATATTTGTGTGACCACATTACTATTTTGAGATTGGAATTACTTAGGGACAAAGGGAAAATTGTTTCTGTCTTCATTTTATACTAGTTATCTCCAAAGGAATTGCTGCCAGGGCTGGGGAATGGATGGCATGGTCATAGCCAATATATTAAGTTAACTTGAGGGATCTACCGAGGTTCTTGAATCTTTTGTATTAATGCTGCATCTGGAGGCTCATCACTGGTACTTATAATATTAGAACAATTTCTGCTTGAGCTCCCTGTATTACAGGGATCATGGAAACACCGGTTTCTCAGGGCTCAAATGTGTTTTTTGTCAAATGAGTACACCTTCGGTTTTGTTCGTGAGTTGGATAAAATATGTATACAAAGAATATGTTTCAAGAAAGCCATTGGTAGTTAATAAGACTTAATGCCATACAGGTTTCAATATGTCTGGGCTTTTTGTGCTTTGAGTCCCTTCTTGTCATTGAGGATTATACTCCCCTAAGAGATGCCTGGGAAATTGTGGGGCAAGTCAGGTATGTCACGCACCCTGTCGCGCACTGCCAAGTCGTACACAGTAGAGAACTGTCCGTTCCTTCCACACGATTGCTGGCACCCTACAGCCAGATATGCGTGTGAACGAGAAGCCTGTTGATGTATGTGCAAACGTAGGCACTACCTTTCTTTTCTGCATCGACACAAAGCACTTTTGCAGTCTTTTAATGTTCCGTGAATTTTGCAATCATTTCATGGTTGTATACAGCCAGAGAAGCTCATACCGTATTTTGGCTCAGAATTTTATCAGGAACTCAGGATTTAGAAAACATCACTGAGGGTAATGGTATAGGTTATAATGCTTGAATCACCAATATGATGTTTTCATTCTTACATCTAGTGTAGATGATCATCCTTTAATTTTTCTGTGATATTGTGCTTTCCTATATTTTTTCTGTAATAGTACAGTTAAGGTTTTATATAGTGTTTTCCTCTAATTTTATGTGCCGGCAGATGTTTTATATGTGAATTTCATGATAATACTGGAAAAGAATACAAAATACAGGGATGGGCAAAAGTAGGTTTACAGTCATGGGTATGTGAAACACAGGGTTTATTATTGTATTACTGTGTATTTATTATTTATTGTATTATTTATTTGTATTAAGTGTTGTCTTATTAATGTTGTTGTTATTATTTTGTATCCTCACTTATGAGATATCTTTTAGGTAATGATGGCTGGTCATTAACCTACTTTTGCTTTATTTGCTTTAAAGGTAAGAGGAATGCCCTGTTCTTAGTCAATCAATTGCCAAGAATTGAGAGGTAAATAAGCTTGATATCTTTAACTGTCAAGTGGTTCAGCAATATTAATTGTGTACATATGTGTTTGTGAATGTGTGTATTTAATGAAGAGAGGGAGGTGATGCAAATTTGGCAAAAAGTTAACAATCAACCTAGTCTGAAGGAATACGTGAGTTCCTTGTACTGTTTCCACTACCGACTACAATTCTCCATTCTTAACATATTCCATATTATTTTCACTGCTAAATTCAGAAATCCATTTCTGAGCTTGGAGGATTTTTTTCCTTTGATGGATTCAGTGCATTTTCTTTGTGTTGATGAAAGAGATTCCAGGCCCCTGACACGGGCTGCTCCCCACGGTGAGTCTTCACTCTGGCGAATGTCTGCGTGGGACTTCAAGCCAGAGCTGACAAGAAAGCATCATTCTGTCCGAAAAGACTATGTGACTACTTTGGGGCTCACTTATAAGGAAATGGCTATTTATTATCATATCGAATTACCCAAACGTTAGATGTGTTTAGGAAGCCACAGTAACATTGCCCTGGGCTTTATTTCTTAATAATACCTCAGCAATGGAAGAACACATTTCCCAACTGAAGCAAATGGTGAAATACATAGTGATGGGCAGGAGATTACAAGTTTATAAGATGAATGTTTAAGGAGTGTCGTCCCTATGAAAGTGGCCACAATCTTTTAATCACAGAATCCCAGCAGTGATGAAAGAGTATGGAGAGTTAATTGAACTACAGCAGATTTTGTACATCAGAGAGATGAAAATTTGGGGGAGGGGGGAACCTAATAAGGTCCTGTGGCTACATGACGGTGGTTCTGAACTTTGAAAAGCCAAAGATAATTCTTATTTTAATTTTTTCATTTTATTTAGAAAATGCAAATATTGAATCTGTTTTTATTAGATAATATCTTTCAATGAGTCATCATAATCACAGTTATAACTTACTTTTCTTCAGCCTCTCAGCATGTGCCTGGCACTGTTCTAAACTCATTTCACTATCACATGGAGTTTGCACAATAGTCCCGTGAGACATAGGCAGTATTATTGTCATCTTTATGTAACAAGTTCCCACAGAGGCTGACACTGAGACTGGGAATTGAGTACAGACAAACCTTGTTTTATTGCACTTCACTTTATTGCGTTTCATAGACATTGTTTTCTTTTTTCAAATTGAAGGCCAGACCATCCACTGGCAAAAAGATTATGACTTGTTATATTGTGATACTCGCTTTATTGTGCTGGTCTGAAACTGAACCCACAGCATTTCCAAGGTGTGCCTGTATATGTGTGTTAGTGTGTGTGTGTGTGTTCCTAAAAGCACCAATAGAGGAGTTGGATAGTTAACATGGAGAAGGACATACGGAGAATGAATACAAGACATTTTAACAAGCAGGTGGCTGCTCAGGGCGTGTTGCGCGCAATTCTGTGGGTGGTTTCTAGAACATGGAAGATGGTGAAAAGCAGTGGTCCTCAAATTTTGGCGTGCATCGGCATGCCCAGAGAGTTTGTTAAACCATAGTACTGGGGCTCATCCTCAGAGAGTCTGATTCATTATATCGTGGATTGGGTCTGAGAATTTGAGACTTTTCTAGCAAGTTCCCTGCGTGATGGTACTGCAGCTGGCTGGGGACCAAACTCTGACAGGAAATGGTGAGAACACACCTAAGAACTGTCAGCTGAGGGACAGGAAGCTGTGGTATTATTTTCTTTTTTTAAAGATTTAATTAATTTATTTTTAGACAGAGGGGAAGAAGGGAGGGAGAGAGAGAGGGAAAGAAACATCGATCAGTTGGCTCTCACGTGCCCCCAACCAGAGACCTGGCCCACAATCCAGGCATGTGCCCTGACTGGGAATCGAACCAGCCACCCTTTGGTTCACAGGTCAGCACTCAATTCACTGAGCCACACCAGCCAGGGTGTGCTGGTATTATTTTCTAGTTTCTATCTATCACCAGCTGAGTGCTGTGCTGCTCCTTGGGCATTGACTTGCTAGCACTTTGGGCCAGCACTGTGCATGCACCTCACATCGGCCCTTAGATAGAGAGCGGCAGGCTTTTGCAGGAGAACTCCCTCAGCATGAACTAGAAGACAAGTTTGGGGGTTGGGGGCGGTGGTGTGGTTTGAACTTCAACACTGCTATACCTTTAGATTACAAATGAGGAGATTGTGGCAGAGAGAAGTTGATTAACTTTCTCATAGATTAACAGCTGCTTATAGGTAGAGTCAAGATTCTAATTCAGAATTAAAATCCAAGCAGCATCAACATTTCCTGGGAGCTATGAATATAAATAGACATAGAAATAGAAATATTCATTCTTGGGTCCCACTCCAGACCTACTGAAATTGAGAATTGATACTGGGGTGAACCCTAGAGGTCTGCATTTTAACAAGCCCCCCAAGTGTTTCTGATCTATGCTCAAAGTTAAAAACCACTAGTCTGTCATGTTCTTACATCCTACATTAGATAGTGTTAATTCTATAACTAGAAATTCATCATTCTTCATCTGGTTCACTTTTTTAAACATCAAAGAGAAAATGAGCCCTGGTCAGGTAGGTCAGTTGGTAGTTGGTTAGTGTATCATCCCGATTCACCAAGGGTGTGGGTTTGTTCCCCAGTCGGGGCACATACAAGCATCAACCAATGAGTGCATCAATAAGCGGAACAACAAATCGATCTCTCCGTCTCTTTGTCTCTGACTCTGGGTCTGTCTCTCTCTCCCCTCCTCCCTCTCTTTCTAAAATTAAGAATAGAGAGAAAATGAATGGTAACAAATTGCCATTTGCAGACATGAATCTGCATGTCTGTCACACATGCCAATACACATCTATGTACAGTATGTGTACATTTTTAAAAGATTTTATTATTTTGAGAGAGGGGGAAGGGAGGGAGAAAGAGAGGGAGAGAAACATCAATGTGTGGTTACCTCTCGTGCCCCCTACTGGGGACCCTCGTCTGCAACCCAGGCATGTGCCCTGACTGGGAATCGTACCAGCGACCCTTTGGTTTGCAGGCCAGTGCTCAATCCACTGAGCCACACCAGCCAGGGCAGTATGTATACATATTTAGAGTCTAGAGTATTCGCTCCCGATAATGTAACTGGCCATATGGTTCCCCTTGGTCACAAAGTAGGTCCTTTCAGGGTATGTCTTTTCACTGCACTGCTTTTTTTCTTTAGCTGCCTGATGCAACTTCATTTCCATGCTCCAGATTGCTTAAAGTTCTGAACCTGCAGGTCCTCCTGGCCACTAATGGTGTCAGTACGCGGCATTTACTTATTCGCATGCACAGGGCCACAGAGAGGACTCAGATCAAACAGGGATTCTGAGCAGGAAAGCTGTCAGTGTTGCAGAACTTCATAGCAAAGGATTCCTTTTTACTACTTGATGAAGAATGGTGATGTCAATAAAATTGCATATGGAGTATGTTTAGCTGGCTGTCACACAGATCCAATGCAGCATGCAGCCCATGTCTTGTGTCTGCTGCTGTACTAAGTGTTCATTTCCCTGCTCTACCTGGAAAATCCTATTCATTCTTCGAGAGTCAGGCACAGTGTTCTTTTCTTTAGTCTCCTGTAAACCCGCAGCGTTAATCACGTATGTCTCTATCCCCGATAACACTGTTCATCACCACGTTCAAGTGCCTATCACGTTCTCTTGCCATTACCCGGCTTCCTGTCCATTCTAAACTATAAACTCTAGAGGCAAGGGACTTAGCCTATTGCCACCTTGAGTATGTAGACTCTGGAGTGTGTCCATCAAATTCAACTAATGAAGATGTGAAAGATGAATCTTTCTAGAGAGTTATCGAGGCCACTGCATCGGCTCTTTGATTTTCATATAGACTGTATTGGAAACTATTCAACCAAAGAGTTTATAGATATTCTGGAGGATATCTTGAAGTCATACTATTTTAATTAGGTGTCCAGGAGCCTTATAACTGCCTTACCCCCTGTAAATGCACTCAACATGACATACTTATTAAATGATTACATGTACTTTGCCCTTTTGGAAGCTGAGAACCATCTACCACAATCTTCTCAAAGCAGCGGGTTAGGCTTCAAATCAAACAGGAAACTCTACATCGATGGCTTTCAGTGCTGCATCAGATATTGTCAACCTCACACACTGTTAGTAAAGATAATACAGAACGGACAGATCTGAAATCCTGAGCAGTCAGGCTGAGACGTACTTAGCCTCATTTTGTCAATTGGATAAGATGTTTCGGGATTAGTACAGATTTCCCAGGTGGACGATAATTCACTTCATCATCCTTAGATTTTTCTCAATCTTTGGTGTTTGCAGCAGCTTGTGTTTTTCAGCACCTTACCACTCCTGCATCTAGAGATACAGTTTTTGTTCCCTTTTTCTTGCATTTTTTTATGGGCCTTGTTTGACTATCCCAACTAATAGACTGTGGCAGAAGTGACACTGTACGACTTTCCAGGCTAGGTCATCAAAGGTGATAGAGCCCCCCACTGGCTCCCTCTTTTGGTGCCTTTGGCCTTAGAACTCAGTCATCCCAGAGGAACTGCAGAGTGCATGAAGAAGCCTGGGGGAAGAGGAGCCGAAAGGTTCAACCTGGCTGAGCACCAGCCATCAGCTGGCAGAAACTTCAAAGCCACGAGGAAGAGCTGCCAAGAAATGTCTCCTCCGTTCTCCCACTCCTCAGCTGATGCCGCGTGAAGCAGATGTCAGGCTTGTCTGTCAAGCTCTACTGACTGTGTAGTCCGGAGCTACTTAATGACTGTTGTTTTAAGCCACTAGAGTTTCCTGTGGTTTGTAACACTCAATAGATAAATGTAACCACGTTCAAGTAGAGCACTAGGCTCAAAATATGACTATCACGGAAGTGTAGAGAACAGTCTGTTTGAATGCTGTTCCACTGGGTGAGTGCTTCCTTTAGCTACCCGGGAAAACCTATATATTCTACCCTTCCCTTCGGTAGAATCTTTTCTAAATCCCCAGAGCTCACCATCCTTTTCTAGGTTCCCTTCGTGTTCAACGTCATTGTAGTGCTTATCATCTTCTCTTGAAACCTTCTGGTTTTCTAACCCTTACCAAACTATATACCCTTGGCATTAGGGAAATAAAAACACGATCTTCTCTAGAAGTCGGGGAGTGATCGCAGTATTCATCCTGAGTTTGTGCAGTTTGTTACGAAATTTTTACTCTTCTATTTCATTGCGCTGCCTTCCTTAACATGGCCTTCAGGGCTGCTGCTGAAGCGAACGTGTGGGGTAGGCTCCAGCTGCCTGTTACTCAAGAGAGATGCACATCACTAACCTTAAAGAAGGCAGAGCAGGAGGCTTAGCCTCACCTGGTCATGAGGAGGTGAGAATGCTAAGCCCTCATTCAGCAGCCTTCTGCCAGCAATGCCGCTGTCTTGTGGGAGGGAGAGCTCAAGTCTGAGGGGTCAGCAGGAGGGATAGTCAAAACCGGAAAGTGGCAGTGGAATGAAGGTGAGCTAGAATAATGTGTCTCAACTACTTCCTTTGCTTATTAGGAATCAGATCATGGATAAGGCTCAACGTGTATGAGGCTGTTTCCTCATCTGTAAAGTAGTCGTAATACAATTTATTTCACGTTGGAAGTGGGGATCAAAAGCAGTCTACTTTGGCAAAGCAATTTGCGCATGTTAGGTGTGAGTTCATTGTGAGCATGGATTTTGTACTTTATAGCTTATTATCTTTGGTACCTTGCATGCAGTGTAGGACCCAGGTGGCAAACACAAGGCCTGCGGGTGGAATCCGGACCTCCACCTTGTTTATCCTTGTTTCTACCCCGCAGCGGCGCCCAAGCTCTCGCGTAACCGTTACGGAGCAGTGACATTTATACAATCCTAAAATTACACTGGGCCCTTTGAAGGCAACCAAGAGGCTGATGTGGTCCCTGGGGAAAATGAGTTTGACACCCCTGGTGTAGGGGGTAATAAATTCAGAGTTGATGAATATTGTTTCTATCACATGCCCAGAAAAATTAAAATATTAAAAAAGAATGCATTTGGATTGCTTATGTGTTAAATAAAGCTACACATTTTAATATATATCATCTTACATTTTTTTTCTGAAAAGTCAAATTATAGACAGAGAAAATATAACTACCAATAAATATTAATAATAAAATAGCTACTATTGATTGATACTTACTAGGTACTAGTTTGTTTTATGTAAAATTATTTTAATGTGAACATATCCTGGCAGACAATATTATAATCTACTTTTTAGAGCCGAGAGGCTATGGTATAAACAATTAAAATAATTTGCCCCGTTTCACTTAGCCAGTAAGAGACAAAAGCTGGATTCGAACTTGTTCCTTCTGATTCCTGGGCCTGATACTTTCTAAAAGTGCAGTTCTCTAACTAGTTTATGCGTATTGGGAGCACATTAAAATGGTGATATCCTGCCCCCCTTCCTATTGAATTGTTGGAGAAATGAAACAAACTTTGCAAAATTTGTGAGGTATGTTCGTGGTGGGGCTAAGAGTCATTGAAATTATTCTGATTCTGTGAGTGCCAATTTGTATTTTGTCAACTGATTGTATTGTATTTGTGCACATAACTGAAGATCATACTTCTCCAAATCTCAGTGTGAGCTACAGTGCAGCTTCATCACAACCAGATACCCTGACAAGAGAATTTGGAACATATCGGGGGCACATACGAGTTAGAATTTATCTGTGTAATCTACATGTAGGTAATTCCTGTCCAACAGAGTATTTGTGTAGCTGTACAACTATCTCCGCAGCAGAGAGAAACACTTTGAGGGAGAATTTATGTTACAGGAAGTCTCATAAGCAGGGAGAGTTTTTGTTATTCTGGTTCACTTCCCTTAGGAGCGCAAGAGCACTCATGTGCAATAATAAATCTACCCCATAAGTTTTTACAGTTTTCAGGAACTTTTTTATTCTACAACTAAGTCATTCTTGTACATATTGGAGTTCTATAGGACTCAGCGCTGTTATCTTGCAGCGTAGACTGTGATAAAGGTTAGTGACAGAAAGGGAGTTGAGTATTCCACAAGGTGCAGTGTACAGGCTGGCATTTGTAGATGCACCATTGAGAACTCCATGGCAGATTTTCATGTTCAGGAGCCCTGGGCTTTATATAGTGACAAAGCTTAGTGTTCTACAAACTTATATCATCTTCACAGCTGATGAATAGCATATTTTAAGCTCAAGGGTTTCTCTGCTTCTGCCTTTTGGTGATATTTCACGGTGACTTGATCTGGTATTCCACACCTGTGTATTCAGAAGATCTTTATATTGACTGTAAAAAAAATAGCACCATAAAAGTATATCATACCCATTCGTAAAGCTTATGTGTTTTTCAAAGTCAATGTCCCCTTTTGGAATAGCTAGAAGAACACTATTCCGAAATACTGATTTGTTACTTTGAATGCTGATATTAACAGCGTGGACTTTACTGATTTATAATACTGCTTTTATACAGATGGAATAATATATGCATATATCCCTAAGTGGGAAATTGAACAGAGCTGATTAGGCAAAAACATTGACTCCAGTGATAGAGTGGTTATTAGCTAGTTGTCATCTTCAGTGGAACAGGGAAATCTAAATATATAGGAATGGCTAGGAGAGCATGGTACATTGGAGAGACCATTTCTGGATGATGCGTGGAGTGGGGGGCAGGTTTAGGCAGGTACAGATTGAACGACCTAATGCTGGAAAGGTACGCCATGGCCCAATGATGAGTACTGTGTATGGACATTGAGTTTTATACTGGAAGCGTGAAGAAGTTGTGGTAGAATAAAGAAGGACACGCATTGTTGGGAATTTCTCCCACTGAAATGTGAAGTCTAGCATTCCCTTGAAATGAAGAGCACACTATGGCTGCATTTGGCAATAGAATATGGGGAAAGTGATATTGAGGTAGTTTCTAGGCCCAGGCTTTGAGGTACCAGAAGCATCTCAGAACTTGAAGGTAGATTCTGTCTTTCCTTCCTCCTTACGTCCTGATTTTAGATGAAATTGGTTGGTTCCTTTATTCCTGGAATCCAGCTGTTATGTAAGAGCTGTCTGTCATGACACAAACATGCTGTCAGAAGCCCTAGACATGTAGGGAGGATTTGGGGATGACATGCTATAAAGACAGAGGTAGAGACAGAGAAAGACAAGCAGGACAAACACAGTGGCAGCAAACATTAAAGAAAGTATTTTGGGCCCTGGCTGGTGTGGCTCAGTGGATTGAGTGCCAGGCTGCAAACCAAAGTGTTGCCAGTTCAATTCCCAGTCAGGGCGCATGCCTGAGTTGTGGGCCAGGTCCCCAGTAGGGGGCGTGCTAGAGGCAACCACTCATTGATGTTTCTCTCCCTCTCTTTCTCCCTCCCTCCCCCTCTGTCTAAACATAAATAAATCTTTAAAGAAATAAAAAGAAAGAAAACATCTTAGCAGTGGATCTTACAGCCCCGGCTGCCACAGCTCATGCTCCCCCGGCATGGGAAAAGGAGAGCAGGAGGCGTCCGCAGCCCCCACCTTCATCACAGGTGCCCACAGAGTTTCCCCCAGTGACCGCTGCAGTTTGCACTGAAACCAGTGCCAGCTGACCGGGTTGGTGCACACATCACCTTTAATATAAAAGTTAAATAATAAAAATGTTTAATGGATACACGGTATAAAAAGAAGCAAACTGCGACTTCAAGAACAAAGTGGGAGGAGTAAAACTAGAGGGTTTTTTTATGAGATTGAAGTTATCAACATAAAATAGATCATCATAGCTATAAGATATGTATGCAAAACATACAGAAAACAATGAACAATATGGCAAAAGTTAATGCCTTTTCCTCACCTATGGTTAATTACTTTAAATGTAAGTAGATTAAATTCCTTGATAAAAAGATATACAGTGGCTGAATGGATTAAAAGAACATCACAATCTACTCTTGCAAGACATTTAAGACTTTGAAGACATTTAAAGACATTCATAGGCAGAGATTGAAAGGATGGAAAAAGATATTCTATGCTTTCTTTCTGGCCTTTTGAAGGCAACCGCAAGACTGGTGTTGCCCGCGGTGAAAATGAGTTTGACACACCTGTTGTAAAGGTTTACTCACTGATTCTATGTTGTAAGATTAGTTGAAAGTCTTTTATGAATAAAGGAAATGTTCCCTAACATTATTTACCCTGCTAGACTCTCAATGGAATAATGTGACTTTTTTCAACACATACACAAGTGTGTGACTTTCTTGGTTTTGTGTGTCTGTTGGTGCATTGCAGTCTTTTTTTTTTTTTCTTTTAATTTTTGGTGAGTGAGGAGCAGTTAACTTTCTGAGTTTACTGTAGAGATGCCATCTTGGAACTTTTTTTTTTTTTTTTGCCACTGGACTGTTGAGTGAATTTCACCATTTTTAAATCCTATATTCTTTCTGTTGGTTTTCATCCTCCATTTGCTCAGTTTAGCCACAGGCAACTTCTTCAGAGCAGATGCCCGAGACAGAACTTTCTTCAGTTTTTGAATTTCTGAAAATGTCCTAACATTGTTCTCACATTGAGTTGGTAGGTTATATGTATCTAAAATCCTGTTTGAGAGTCACTGGCAAAAGAGCTCATTAGTTTGATTGTAAGTCATTTCTTATTTTGTTGTTGGTAACTTGTATCTGTGTAGGTTTTGCAATTTGTACAGTTTTTAGGGATCTTGCTTTTAACTGTGGCATCCTCAGATTTCAAAATACTATCCTGGCATTTTGATTTTACTTCTTTTGGGTAAATACCCAGAAGTGGGATTGCTTGATCACAGGGTAGTCCTATTTGTAATTGCTTGAGGAACCTGCATACAATTTTCAATAGCAACTGTACCAATTCGTATTCCTGTTAACAGTGAACACTGGTACTCTGGAAAACAGTATGGAGTATTCTTAACAAGTTAAATAGAGAGCTACCACCTGAGTCAGCGATCCCACTTCTGAGTACATATCCAACAGAATTGAAACCAAGGTCTTAAAGAGAGATTTGAACCCCCAAGTTTATTAGAGCATCATTCATAATAGCCAAGAAATGGAAATAACCCAAATGCCCCTAAGCAGATGAGTGGATAATGAAAATGTGGTATGCAAATAAAATGACATATTATTCAGCCTTAAAAAATGTGGAAACTCTGCCATTTGCAACAGCAGGGATGAACCTAAAGGACATTATGCTAAGTGAAATAAGCCAGTCAGAGAAGGACAGTAGGGCATAAGTCCATTTATATGTGGTGTCAAAAATAATCAAAGTCATAGAAGCAGAGAATGTATTGGTGGTGGCCAGGGGCTGCAGGGGGAGGGAGAAATGGGCAACCATTCCTCAATAGGTGTAAAGTTTCACTTATGCAAGATGAATAAGTTCTAAGTTCTACTGTATGACATAGTGCCCATGGTTAACAGTATTGTGGATTTTAAAACACATTAAGGGTATAGGTGTCATGTTAAGAAACATACACATACACACATGTACACACAGGGCAATGTTTGAAGGTGACGAATATGTTTAGTACATTGACTGAGGTGATAGTATCACAAGCGTACACACATGTCCAAACTCATCGAGATGTATACATTAAGTGTGTGCAATGTTTTCTACAATGATTATACCCCAATAAGGTGTAGAAAAGAATTCTTTACAAGATATCAATTAAAATTAGTATTTTGGTACCAAAACCCAATAAAACATTGTTTGGATCTTTAATTCTGGCACATCATGTTACTTGGTTCAACTAAAAGATGGGGCATAAATTTGACTTCCAGCAGACAGCTTCCACATGGTTCGATTAAACTACCATATAAAAGACAAGAAGGATTCAAGCAAATATGTGTTTTATGAGGCAAAACTTTAAGTTTTGATGACAGTGTCTCATAGAACAGAGATATGGGAGATATGAAAGAAATGTGGAGTACCAAGGCCTGATATTTAAGGAATTATGGTGTATTTCTTTAAAAAGAGACAAACATATAAAAATCGTATGGCAATGTATAATCATGATAGATGATGTTGTAGGGAAGAAAGAGCTGTAGAAATTCAGAAGACAGCACTTTCTTAGTATGTATCTATGCTACTAACATTATGAATGTCACCACCTGATAGGTAAATGGTACTTCCTAAATTATTGTAAGTTGAAGCAAACCTTCTCAACCAGTTTGTCATAGCACAGAGAACAATGAATAGACAATTGGCATGATGCTATATGTTCCTCCCCTTAGCCTTCAAGGCAGCCAAGGGGCGGAATTTACCTCCAGCTGGGTATCACCTTTTTCTTGGTGCCTCGGAAGGTGCCTGAAGAGAAAGTAGACAAAGGAAATGTACCAGGACCCCTCAGTTGCTGGGAAAAAATAAACAACACATACCCGTATTTTGCAGTGTATGATGTGCCTTTTTTGCCCAAATTTCTGAGGGAAAGATAAGGGTGCACATTATACATGGATGTTATGATTACATGCCATGGGTATAATAATCTTGTGTATAACATGCACAAAAATGCGGGTGCGCATTATACACGGCAAAATATGGTATTCCTTTGACTTCTCTAAGACTCAGAAGTCTGCTGGTTAGCTTTCCCCATTGCCCCTAGTGAATTATTTTGTGACTTGTCTTGCTCTTCCCACTGCTTAAATTTGAAAATCTCCCAAGGTGCTGCCACCAGCCACTGCTTGTGCCTCCAAGGATCTCGTTCCCTTGTGAACTTACACCTGTGACTCTCATCTCAGCATTGGCGGTTTTACCCTTGAAGGGGTGAGCGTGGCTAAGGATGTGCTGTGCCACCTGGAGGCCATCTTCCTCATCGCAGGAGCTGCAGGGGTGTCCAACCCGTGTCCCGTGGGCCGCATACCACCCAGGGTGGCTCTGAATGTGGCCCAACACAAAATCGTAAATTTACTTAAAACCTTTTTTTACTCATCAATTTTCATTTGTGTTTGTGTATTTAATATGTGGCCCAAGACAGATCTTCTTCTTCCAATGTGGCCCAGAGATGCCAAAAGGTTAGACACCCCAGTATGTAGAGCATCCCTCTACTCACTGTTGACAAAGGACCGTGGCTTATAAGACATTACTTGTTAAACTAGTGAACTCTCACAGATTCACGGTCCTTGGTTCACATAGCACTTCTGTTAACACACTCCATGACTAAAGTCAAATCGATTACCCTTTGTAGCCTTAATTTCATTATCTATGAAATAGGAGTAATAAAAATATATACCCTAAAAGTTATTGGAATAAGGGGACAAGAGTCTGTATATGTTTTTAGTACTGTGCCAGACACAGCAACTTTGCAATACCTGCCAGCATTCCTGTTCCCACTGTCCCTGTTCCCACTGTCCCTGTCATCAGCATCCTCTTATTCGGCACTCTCGATACTTTCTGGTTTAGTGGGGTGAACATTAAATGTGATAATTTATGAATCGCTAGGCAACCATTATGAATTTACATTGCTTGTATCTTATTTTTATGTTGACATATTATCAATGAGAACTGGAAAATCATTTTCTACTGCAAAAGTGTATTAATAATAACAAAGTTGAAAAACATTAAAAAATGAGGTGGTAAAATAGTCATGTAAAGTAGGAACTGTGTGTTTAGCATCTTTGTTAACAACTTTCGTATGATAAACTCTTCCTGACAATGATATTAATAATTTTTTATGGTTAGGAATTTTACAAATTTACAAACATGTAAGAGATACCACATCTTCCCAAATATTCATTGCTCCCATCAAATAAGAACTACCTTATTTTCTAAAATTAGAAGGGTATTGCCTAGTTTAGATAGTGTTACCTCTTACTCTCCCTTTTGGAAACGAAATTAAAATATGTGTTTAAGAGAAAACTATAATTTTACTTCTCATATTTCCATTTAACCTTTGTAAGCATAATTTATTCCCAAATACTTAGGATATGAAAATAAAACTGAATGTTGGGCAGATGTTTGAAAGGAAACCTGATTGCCTTAGGGGAA
Source organism: Desmodus rotundus (assembly GCF_022682495.2). Lineage (NCBI taxonomy): Eukaryota > Metazoa > Chordata > Mammalia > Chiroptera > Phyllostomidae > Desmodus > Desmodus rotundus. The sequence continues at coordinate 79,894,845 of NC_071400.1, forward strand.
ATGAGATTTGGTAATATTTTCTACTTTTTGAAAAATATTCTAGATTTTTTCTTAAACATTGGCAAAATGTACATAATGAGGGTTATTGCAAACAATATACTTCTCCTACCAAGAAATCAACTTTTGAAATAAAAAGTGGTTCTAATATTAAATTCAGCAAAGTCTACAAGAGCAATTGATTTAAAATCTTAATTTTTTTTCCAGTCATTTTCCCAATATGTTGAATAGAAATTTTACACAGGTAGGTACCTCTACATTCTTAAAACACTCATTCTGAAAATAACTTCCATTTATATGATATTCAACTTTCCTCTTTTGAAAATAGTAATAACAGTGAGGGTGGTAGCTAATTAAAGGCAACATTTTGTATTATTCCCTACATGAAACACTTCATCTGTGTTGCCTTAGTTGACCTCACAACGACCTCATGAGGGAAATTCCTGCTATTTTCCCACATTTATAGATGAGGAAACTGAATAAAAGAGCGATGGAGAGATTGATAAAGCTAACCCAGCTAGCAAGAGTCAGAAGTAAGATAAGAACTTAGATTGTGTTAATCTGATGTGGCATTGACCACTCGGACATACCCCCTCTAGATGCTTCCACCTCTAAAAATACAAAAATACTTCATAACCAGAGTGGGAACTTGAAAGGCTAATTGAAGTAATAGGGATGTATAGGTACCATCATGTCAGTACACATTCTTTAATAAAGGACTTGGTATTCTGTAAGGCAATGGCCAAAATCTAACATGCTGAACTTGTCTAAAATCACTAAGACTAGGAATGAAGTTATCTGGCCCATCTGATGTCAGGAAAAGAGGTGCTTTTCCTGCTCAGAATAGTGACTGTATATACCGCTGATAGAGTTCTACATCCCTGATGAGTAGATGTTATGTTAGTCACATGCAAGCATGTTTTTTCTAAATGTTCTGCTGTGCTGCTGTGTTTAAAAAAAAAACAAAACAAGGAAATACCATTCTTTTGTTAAAATAGGAGTGGTATTTGAATGTGTGGGATATATTAATACTTTAATACTTTGGTCAATTTGGTATGATATTATTGTAGGGAATGCCACGTTAGAAAGATAAGTGTTGGTGTGTGTTACGAATATTAAACTCGCTGTAAGAGACTGGATCTTTCGTAATCAAAGGTAGTCATGCAAGTTTTCATTCTTAGTGTCTTTTATATCCTTGTCTTAAAAAGTAAGGTGATTGTCACTAAATAGTTCACACAGAGGATGAGCGCTGTGTCTTTTTTAAGTCATGAAGAGTTTGAATATCAATTGATGTTTAAGAACTTAATAGCATAAAAACACAGCTCCCCTTCCCTTGGTAGCTCTCTCTTTTCATCCTTTGCTTCAAGCCTTTCTTTACATGGACCTATTTAAAACATTTGGGATTCATTCATAGTTGATGTACATGTGTAACATTGCTATTAATGGCAATCAAGCCAGGAATATTCCCTCTTGTCAAATCCACAGAGAAAAGCTAAATCACTCTGACAGCATAAGAGAGACCAGCTGTAAATTTCATATTTGCTGAGACGGTGGCAGAAAAGCAAATAAAAGAGTAAAAGCCCGATTTCTCTTCCCTGGAACAAAAAAACATCTACTGATTGTTTAGCATTTATGAGGAAACAGAGAGATTTTACTGTTTCCAGGCTACTGCCTTCCTTTTCTATAACAGAAAGATTTTAAATAAAAGTTTTGTTTTCGGTAGAAATTACTCTGCCCTTAACCAGGTTTCTTCAGAGGAAGCAATATCCAAGGAATAAGTATTACCTATAAGTCATTGCCCCTTTTCATAGAATTGGCTCCTAATCTTTACTTTCATGAATATCCCAGTATTTTGGAAGAGAGAATATTTATACAGAAAGAGCTGCCACCCGAGATGAGTATGGAGAATCCCAACAGATTGGATATGTGAGCCACATCAAGCTAAGTGTTATAAAGAAACCTTATAGCACACAGGTGGCAAACACAAGGCCCACAGGCCGAATCCAGCCCTCCACCTTGTTTTATCCCACCTGGAAGAACTGAGCTCCTTGCCCCTAGTTCAGGAGTAGTTACATGTATACAGTCCTAAAATTACATTTGGCCCTTTGAAGGCAACCGCGAGGCTGATGCGGCCCCTGGTGAAAATGAGTTTGACACCCCCGATAGAGTAGTAAGGAGGACCCACTAATTGATTTCAGCATATCCTGTTGAAAATGGCAACAGATGCCAGATTAAAGGCTTGAGTTCTCAAATCCTTGCCTTCACTGGTTTTTCTTTTTCACGCTACCTATATCTCCAGAGAGAAGTATCTGGTGGCAGCAAATTCCAGCATCTCTTGTCAACACAAATTTCTATAAATGCCAAACACTGAGCGGTGAGGAAGAGTGGGTAGAGGGGCAGGTGTCTTTCTCCATTCTCATGCTTCTTAAGCTTACTTACGCTGCTGTCTTTTAGATGTAAAGCAGGTAGGCTCAAAGTAATTTTCAGAATTGTTATAAATTTTTCTCAGAAAATGTCTTACGTTTATAAAAATGCCTCATGTAACCTTTTCAAATTATAGAGATTCTATAAAATTTCCCAAAGAAGAGCAAGCCCTTTTATTTCCTTGTTATTTTACTTCGGCCCCCATGACTAACTCCTTTGAAATGGCAACTCCTGAGAAGGCCCGTCCAATGAACACATTATCTCAATTATATGCCATTATCGCTGATCATAGCATTTGGTTATTCCTTTGTGCCAAATCATTTACGTCCACTGCGCATTATCACTAACCTGGATGTTGCATGAAAACGGGATTATGCTGTATTTCATCTCCACACCTAATATACAGCAGAATACTCAGAAAATAACATTTAATCAATAAACGTGTATTGAATAAATGAGTATTTTCAGGATTTTACAATTGAAGGCCTACTATTTATTAAGGATATATTTGTTGTATTTTTATAAGTGCTGCATGCAATATGTGGTGTGGGCAGAGAGGAATAAAGTATATTTACAAGAAACATACGAATTTCAAGTGGTATGCTATGGTTACAGGCATATGGATATCCCTGTTTTAAGTTTTCTAATCAAATTATGTAATATAAGTTTATCTTGAATAATAATATTTTCTTCACAATTAAAAATGATTAATAGGATTACACTGGGCCATTTTTCCAGAGTCCAAACCCTCCTCATTCTTTGCGCTCATCCTCAGAACAGAGTGAATCTGGAGTCTCAGTCTTCCCAGAGTTTTTATATTTGTGATAATACCTAATGCTTCCTCCCAACATGTGGCTGGGTACCTAATTGTCACTTAATAAATAGTTAAATGTCTCCCGCAACTAACAGATGCTGCCAACGAGATTTTGGCAAGCCCTCGATTCTGTCAGTTTATGGCTGAAATTTTTGACAGCCCAAAGCGCCGTTTATCTGTGGTGTTGACTAGAAAGAGAGCAATGTGCTTTAGGGCCTAAGCATGCTTGTCACAGAATTGGCATTCTGCTTGAAAATGTTAGATATGCGACATATTTTTGTTCCGATGAATAACTGCTCAACTTCCCTTTAGAGGAGGACTGTAGGGGCTCTTTGGGGGAAGTAATTACTTTATTGATGGATAACCAAACATAGGCAGTTAGTCAGGCCCTAGGCACTGTTGAATGTGCTCCAGGTACGTTCAGACTGACACTATAAAGGAGTAGAATATGCTGGCATTTGTTTGGAGGTTTGATTTAGCGATGACACTGCCTTCTGCTCAGTGTCCATACTGTTCTGCATCCCATTGTAAGAAGTTTTTCTCTATCTGGCTCTCCTATAAGATGTCATAGTACATTTGGGCTGATGTAACAAAATGCTGTAGACTGGTGGCTTATAAACAACAGGGATTTATTTTTCATAGCTCTGGAGGCTGGGAAGTCCCAGATCAAGGCATAAGTAGATGCCCTGTCGGGTGGGAACCCGCTTCCTGGTTCATGGACGTTTCTCTTCTCATTGACTACTCACGTGGAGGAAGGACGAGGGAACTCTGGGGTTTTCTTTTACGAGAGCACTAAGGCCATTCATGAGGGCTCCACCCTCATGACCCACCCTCAATCACCTCCCCAAGGTCCACTTCTGAAGACCATTCTATTGAGGATTAGGTTTCATCCTGTGAATTTCGAGAGGACACAAACATTCAGCCTATAGCATAAAGTCATATATCAGCCTTGTACCTGTATATTTCTCAATTCTCTCATTTCCTCACACGATGGCATCTTGGTCATACATGTATTCTACTGGTCACCTGCCTATAAGTGTCTGTATACTAAAGTCCATTGGCGTACTTTCCATTGTCTGACTTGGAGATGGAATTTGCTAAATAGCAACTGTTCCAAGGAAGTCCTTCTCGTTTCTCCTTCCATATTGTAGCGCCCCCATGAAGTATGGTTTTCTGAAGGGTTGGAATTCTACGCAGCAGAGAGAAAGAAGGAGCTTATACCCTTTGCAACAGCATGGATGGAACTGGAGAGCATTATGCTAAGTGAAATAAGCCAGGCGGTGAGGGACAAATACCATATGGTCTCACCTTTAACTGGAACATAATCAACAAAAGAAAAAAGCAAACAAAATATAACCAGAGACATTGAAGTTAAGAACAATCTAACAATGGGCAGGGGGGAGTGGGGAGGGGACAGTGAGGAGAGGGGATTACAGGAACTACTATAAAGGACACCTGGACAAAATCAAGGGGGAAGGTGGAGGTGGGGGAGGGAGGGGGTTTCAACTGGGGTGGGGTGGAGGGATGGGGAGAAAAGGCACACAACTGTAATTGAATAACAACAAAAAATTAAAATTAAAAAAAAGCCATGCTTAGACTCATTTCCCTGTAATTAGTTCCAATTTAGTTTAAATTTCACAGCATCGATAATAAAATAAATATCATAGTTTAGTTTACCTACCTATAATACTGGTTGGCCAAAAAGCCCATATGCTTTTTTTCCATAAAATAAAAGACACAGTTTTCATTTTCTCAAAAACTTCATTGATTTGGAAATTTTGACTATGTCAGCTCTCTCTGGTGTGGTAGAACATTGATTGTTCTCAATTAATGTCTTGGTTTAATTGCTATCAACTTCAGCTTGGTCTACCGACTGTGGAGCATCGTCCAATGAGAAATCTCCAGCATGATCCTTTGCAAAACACTCGACACATTCAATCAGTCACAGCACCTTCTCCATACATGGCACAAATCTTTTTTTGTATTTCAGTTGAGTTTTTACCTTTCTTGAAATAATGAAGCATACTATGCTGAAAAGGTTATGTGTCTGCTTCCATCTCCAATATTAAAATGGCTGCACAAAAATTCACCCACTTTGATAAGTTTTGTTTAATGCACACTGGTATGATAGCTGCCACAGAACAATCTAGCAAAATTATTTTGAATGAAGTTAAAAACAACTGAGCACTACTAGAGCCATCATATGGAAAAAATTAAAGACACTTTTTGGCCACCCCAATTATTTCTAATAAGCTACAATATGACTTCTTATTAGTTTTAAAGGAAATTGATCTTAACAATGATGGAAATTCTATTCTAGACTCTTCTCAGATTTGCACTTTTATTTGAATATTTTTCTTAAAATAGAGCCTAATTTTTAGTTTTGTTGGTTACATAGTCCCTTTTTGAAATTATAGCGATTCTATAAAATTTCCAAAAGAAGAGAAAATCCTGAAACTGTTAAGTGTGTTCATCCCTAGGACTGATGGTTAGGGACAGTGGGAACAAGAGAGAATAAGACGATGTTGAAACTTATAATTTATGTTTTACAATATAGTATTTGAAATTTTACACTGAAAGTATATAGTCTTCTAAAACGAAAAATGATAGGAGCAATATTGATTTTTTCTATACTTCATTACCTCATTCATTCACTTTTGCATTTCCTCATTCAATCCATATCTGTTGGATACTTAATAACTTATCACTCTGATGAATAAAAGAACAAATAAAACAAAATCCCCGTTAACAGTCCAGAGAGCAAACATACAGACACAGCAATGATTCTAGTACTATGTCATACAGTTTGAAAATTATTGCATTATAGTGGTTAATCATGTGGCCTCTATTGTTATATGGATTTGCATCTTCACTGTATTATTTACTAGCTGTATGTTGGGAATGTTACTGAACCTCTTTGTGTGCCATTTGCACCCTCTGTAAAATAGGAATTATTAAAACACCTACCTCATTATGTTGATGGAAAGACTAAATGAATGAATATATGTAGAGTACTTGGAACCATGTTTGGCAAAGAGTAAAAGTAATCAATAATTTTTTAGGTATTTTACCTGGGAGTACAAGCACACCTCCAAAGCACTTTTCTGTAGAGAGGAAATTAGAGAAGGCTCCCTTAGCGATTATGGTAACTAAGTTAAATGCTTAAGAATATTTTGGACTTTCTGCGTGAAAAAAGACTGGATGTTCTGCTGAGCTTGTGAACTAGGATCCAGACTGCTAAAACATTTCATTTTATTTGCTGAATGTTTTCAGTTTGTAAATATGATCTTCAAATATTTAATGTCAGGACATTTCACAGAAAAAGTAGATCTGGTATTACATACAGATAATGAATTACAGAATTATACACTTGAGACTACATAATTTTATTAACTAATGTTGCCCCCCAAAATTCAATAAAATTTTTAAATAAATAATTAAATAAATAATTTTTATTGAATTTATTGGGGTGATACTAGTTAATAAAATTATCTTGGTTTCAGGCATATAATCGTCTGTGTATTGTATTGTATGCTCACCACCCCAAGTCAAGTCTCTTTCCATCACCATTTGTTCCCCCCCCCCACCTTGTCCTCTCTTACTTCCCCCCCATGTGTCCCTCTGGTAGTCACCACACTGTTGTCTATGAGTTTTTTTTCTTTGCTTAATCTCTTCATCATTTTCACCCAACTACCAAGCCCCTTCCCGTCTGAGAGCTGTCAATCTGTTCTCTGTATCTGAGTCTGTTTCCATTTAGCTTGTTGGTTTATTTTGTTCATTAGATTCCACATATAAGTAAAATCGTATGGTACTTGTCTTTTTCTTAGCATAATACTCTCAAGGCCCATCTACGCTGTTGCAAAAGGTAAGGTTTACTTCCTTTTTACAATTGAGTATTATTCCATGTGTAAATGTACCACAGTTTCATACATCAATACTGAACTATCAGATAAGGAAACTAAGAAAACAATCCCATTCACAGTTGCTTCAAAAAGAATAACATGCCTAGGAATAAATCTAACCAAGGATCTAAAAGACCTGCACTCGGAAATTTGTAAGACACCGAAGAAAGATATTGAGGAAGAGATACAAGAGTGGAAACATATACCGTGTTCATGGATAGGAAGAATTAGGATCATTAAAATGTCCTTACCATCCAAAGCAATCTTTAGATTCAACGCAATTCCTATCAAGATATCAATGGTGTATTTCATAGCACTGGAACAAATATTCCAAAAATTTGTATGGACCCACAAAAACCCCAAGATAGCCACAGCAATATTGAGAAAGAACAAAGTTAGAAGAATCACACTGCCTGATATCAAAGTACTACAAAGCCATAACAGTAATCAAAACAGCATGATACTGGCATAGAAACAGACATACAGATCATGAAACAGAACAGAGAGCCCAGGAATAAACTCACACCTTTATGGTCAATTAATATTTGACAAAGGAAGCAAAAACATATGAGTAAAGACAGTTGTTTCAATAAATGATGGAAAAATTAGACAGATATGTGAAAAAAATGACGCTAGACTACTTTTTGACACAATACATAAGAATAAACTCAAAATAAATCAAAGACTTAAATGTTAAACTTGAAACTGTAAATATCCTAGAAGAAAATGTAGGCAATAATATCTCAGACATTTCTCATTACAATATTTTTTATGACACATCTCCTCAGGCAAGGGAAACAGAAGAAGAAATAATGGAACTACATCAAACTAAAAATTGTTTCCACAGCAAAGGGAACCATCAACAGAATGAAGAGACAGCCCATGGAATGGGAGAACATATTCATTGGTAGATCTGATTAGGGCTTAATATCCAAAATTTATAAGGAATTTATGAAATACAATACCAAAAAACAAACAGTACAATTAAAAAATGGGCAAAAGACTTGAATAGACACTTTTCCAAAGAGGACATACAGATGGCCAATAGACATATGAAAAGTTGCTCAATGTCACTGATTATCATGATAAATGCACACTAAAACCACAATGAGATATGACATCACACCTGTCAGAATGGCTATTTATCAATAAATCAACAAACAACAAGTGCTGGTGAGGATGTGGAGAAAGGGGAACACTTGCACTGTTGGTGGGAACGCAGATTGGTGCAGCTACTGTGGGAAGCAGTATGGAGATATCTCAAAAAATTAAAAATGGATCTGCCTCTTGACCCAGTGACTCCACTATGGGAATATATTGAAGGAAACCCAAAACACCTATGTGAAAGAACATGTGCACCCCTGTGTTCATAATAGCGTTACTTACAGGAGCCAATTGTATTTAATATCTACTCATCTGATGGGCAGCATCAGTAGATGAGGGGATAATAAATACAATGAAAAAAAATCAGATCTTGAGAAGTCAGAACTGTTAAACCTGTGCCCATGTGGCAGTAGTTGGTCAGAGCTGTGGGACAGTTTCATAAGAGCCTTAGGCAAGGTCTTCGCTTTCTATTTCCCCAGCTTGCCTCTGGACCACTGACACTGGACACTTTGATAAGATGCACTTGTACTGTTGTTTTTCTTTCATGCTGTGTCCTCTATACACACCCTGAAGCATTTTAGTTGTTGCCCCATGATAAAAGGGATCCTACAGGTAATAGCTGAAGTAGACAATTAAGAGCTAAGCCAAGGTCAAGTTCATTGAAGGGTTTACTCTTTTTGATTGGAGGAATAACGATTGCAATCCTGAAAGTTTTAGGGCGGCACTGATGCTTAAAACATGGGGAACTGAATGATGAGAGGTGTTCTTTGGAAAGGCCATACTGGCATCACTTGGGGAGTAAATAGGAAAGGTTTAGGCCGGTTTCTTTTTTTTTTTTAAATGCTGAGTTTAACATGCCTCAGAGATATATGCAGGCTAAGGTCATTGTGCAAGTCCTGGGCAAACTTTAATAATTTATGCCCTAGAATGATGGGGTTACCCAGAGGGGAAAGGGGAGAGTCTTGGCATTGAAATGACAAAAGTATGCACAGTACTAAGACTAGGATACAGAGAATCTAGGACCACAAACAAAACCGCTTTGAGATTGCAAACTGTTTTCTAGTTTTGCCAAAATATATCGTATTTTTTGGACTATAAGACACAGTACCCCCCAATTTGGGGACGAAAATGGGGGTGCATCTTATAGTCTGAATGTAGCTTACTTGGCTCGCTGGAGAGGGGGGGTGGGTGGCAGTGGAGCGGGGTTTTTTTTTCCCCTGTTTTTCTCCTCTAAAACTTAGGTACGTCTTATGGTCCAGGGCATCTTGTAGTCTGAAAAATACAGTAATTTATATACAATACACTTCACCTATTTTAAGTGTTCAGTTTGGTGAATTTTGGTAATTGTATGTAGGCATACAACCACCATCACAATTCAAATATAAAATATTTCATCACACTGAAATTTTTCCTCTGTGCTTTGCTTTACCTCTGTTCTCTGCTTTCCCTAGCCAAGATATGGAAGCAACTGAGGTGTCCCATTTGTTCATTTTTGCTTTTGTTTCCCTTCCTGCAGGGGACATATCCAAAAAATATACCCCTCACACTGATGTCAAATAGTTTTCTACCTGTGTTTTTTCTTCTACAAAGTCAGCATCACCCTGATACCAAAACCAGACAAAGAAACTACACACGCACACAAATGAATCGCTGCCCGATATCCCTGATGAACGTCATATTCTCTTGTTACCCATTTAATTTTCACAGGATCTACAGTGATGCATTCTTTAATCCCTGATATTGGTATTTTCTGTTGTATTTCTCTTTGATGTCTTCTTTCTAGGTATAAGCTTATCCATTTTATTTACTTTTTCAAAGAACCAGCTTTGGTTTTATTTATTTTCTGTTCTTTTTGATGGTATTGATTTCTGCTCATAGCTTTATTAAGGCCTTCCATCTGGTCACTATGCATTAAATTTGCCTTTCTTTTCCTGATTTCTTAAGGTGAGAACTCAGATAATTGCATTTAATCTTTTATTGGTCATACTATTAAGTTGTCTCTGGATTTTCTCCCTCCTCCACACAGCCCCATACCCCTCCCCAGCCTCAGTCAATTTCCATATCACTGTCCGTGTCCATGGGTCAGATAATTGCTTGTAGATTCTCTTCTTTCCTTGCATGAATATTTAAAGGTATAAATTTTCCTCTAACACTGCCTAAGCAGCATCTCCCAAATGTTATGTATTTTATTATCATTCACTTCAACCTTTTTTCTAATTCCCTTTTTGACTTCTTGTCTGACCAGTCTATTATTAAGAAACATATACATATTTCTCAATGATATATATGTACATATCAATTATATTCCATATGTATAATTCCCAGTATTTGTTGCTTTTCTAGTTATCTTATTTGTACAGATCTTTAATTAATTCGTGGTCAGAGAACACACTCTGGATGACTTCATTCTCTAAAAGGCAATAATATATTGGGTTTTGATTGATGGTCCAGTATTGTCTATCAAGGTAACATACTATGTACACATGGACAGAATTTGTATTCTGATGTTATAGTGCTTAAGCGAATACCAATAGCATCTAATTGATATATTTTTTAAGTTTTCTATGCCTGGTCTTTTGCACAGTTCTTTAAAAATTATAAGGGAGATGAATGGTAGTGGAAAATACAATAAATAAATAAATACACAAATAACCTCTGTATAATGTGAAAAATTATTTTGAAAGTTAATTGACTTTTAAAATAATTTTATATATTTAAGGTATGCCATGTGATTTTTTGATACAAGTACTCGTTGTGAAATGATAACCCCAGTAAAACTGATTAGCATAGGCTCATCTTCCAAAGTTACCTTTTTCATGTATGTGGCGTGAGAACCCTTGAGATCTCCCCTCTAAGCCAATGCCAAGTGTGCGATCCCCTGGCAATAGCTATAGTCACCCTTAGGTCTCCGGTGCTCATTCGTGTTACCGCTGAAGGTTTTACCCTTTGATCCCTACCTTCCCTTTGTCCCATCTCCAAACCTCTGGTAACTACCATTCAACTCTCTGTCCCTATAAATTCAACGTTTTTTTCTTTTTTAAAAATTTCTCCTGTAAGTCAGATCATGTGATATTTGTATTTCTGTGTCTAGTTTTTTTCACTTGGCACAGTTCTGTGAACCGGTAAGATCTTCAAATCCGATTTGGGAATCATTTGTTTCTTCAATTATATTATTTTTGCATGATGTGTCTGTCGTTAGAGGCATACACATTTATGACTGTGTTTTCCTATATAATTGACACTGTATCGCTATGAAGTATTCCTCATTATCATTAGTGCAATAGTATTTTATATCCTGATATCTATTTTATCTGTTATTAATATGGCCATGTAACCCTTCTGGTGCTATTTTGATGGTATATCATTTTCCATCTGTTTTCTTTTTACTTATTTGTGACTTTAAAGTGCTTCTCTTGAAGGCAGTAAGTTAGGTCGCTATTTAATTCTTCCTTAAAATCTCTGCTTTTTACTGTAGTTTCTTAACATTAAATGTAATTATTAATAAGGTTTTGTGTCTACAGTTTTGTTATTCCTTTTGTGTTGATTTTCTGTTCCAACTTCCCTCCCTCCATTTTGGAGGATTATTTTGAACATTTCTAGATTTTTTTCTAATGTTCCTACTGGATTTTTCGCTATGTGTCCTTGTATTTTTCAGGGGTCATTCTGAGAATTATAAATCTCTATTACAGTTTACTATCCATTTACAGTAAAGAGTTTACTACTTTGTATAAATTGCAGAATCTTTGAAACCCTATAGGCACATATATCCCTCAACCTTTATGCCAGAGTTCACAAAAAATGACATAATTGTAAATAAAGTTTTATTGCAACACAGCCATGATCATCCCTGTCTGTATTCTCTGTGGCTGCTTTTGTGCTCCAGGGCCAGGCGAGGAGTTGCCACAGAGCCCTTACGACCTTCATAACCTCAAATCTTTATTTTTTGACCTTTATGGTTGTTACATGTATTACATTTTATACATTGAAGCCCTCCAAAATGATGTTATGATGTTTGTTTTAATTAGTTATGTGTATAATATTTAAATTGAGAAATAATAAAGCAAACAATCATTTGCACATCCCTAGAAATTTATGATTTCCAGCGTTTTTTGTTCCTTACTGTGCATCTGAGTTTCCATAGGATATTACTTCACTTCAGCCGGTGCAACTTTCTTTAGTTTTCTTAACATGTATGCTGGCAACAAATTCTCTTATTTATTTGTTCATTTCCTGATTTATTTCATTAATCTGACACTGTCTTTATTTGGCTGTGACTCTTGAAGGATGTTTTATAGAATATCCTGTGTAATGAATTCTGGGTGAACAGTTTTATTTGTTTGTTCTAACACTTTATCTTTTTTATTGGATTTATTGGGGTGACATTGGTTAATAAAAATATATAGGTTTTGGGTACATAGTTCTATAATATATCACCTGTACATTATATTCTGTGTTCATTGCCCTAAGTCAAGTCTCCTTCCATCACCATTTATCCCCCCTTTACCCTCTTTTCCCTCCCCCCACCCCCTTTCCCTCTGGTAATTACCATACTGTTGTCTGTGTCTATGAGTTGGTTTTTTTTTGGGGGGGGGCACGGGTGTTAATCCCTCCACATTTTTCACCCAGCTCCTCAACCCCTCTCTCCTCTGACAGCTGTTCTAGCACTTTAGTAGTGCTATTCCCATCTCTTCTGGCATATATAATGTCTGGTGAACAAGTCAGTTGTTAATTGAGTTATTGCCCTGTAGTAATGGGTTGTTTTTCTCTTCCTGCATTCAAGGTTTTCTCTCTTCTCCACCTTCAATGGTTTAATTGCCATTCTTTTTACCTAATCTGATTATAATTTTCTACCTTTAATCAAATTTGGGGAATTTTTGCATGTTATTCCCTCAGATATTTTTTCTAACTTATTTTGTCATTCCTCTTCTTCTAGGATTCCAAATATACATAGAGCAGACTGTTTAGTATTACCTAGTGTGTCTTTGAGACTCTGTTCATTATTTTCAATATTCGTATATCTGCTCTCTACACAATTTGATAATTTCTATTGACTTTTCCTCAAGTTCACTTAGTCTTTCCTCTGTCATTTTCATTTGTCTGGTAAATCCATCAAGTGAATTGTTGTTGATTATAGATTATTTTAAGTTCTGAATTTCTATTTCAGCTTATTTTGTTGTTTCTATTTTTTTTCTGGTGGCATTTGCTGTATTGTCAACCACTGTGAGTGTATTTTGTTTTACTTATTGAGGGTTGTTCCGATAGCCACTTCAAAATCCTTGTTTGCTGCTTCCAAAATCTGGGCCACCTAAGAGTTGGTCTTTAATTTGATTTGTCTTTATTTCCCTTGTTTCCTACTAGTTCAGCTTAATTTTCTATTGTATCTTGAAAATACAGACATGAAGTTTTAAGGATTTTTAGATTCTATTATTTTTGTCCTCAAATGTGTGATGTTCTTTACTTTTAACAAGTAAATATCTTAGTTGGATTTAAATTGCAAACTCTGCTTTTTGAGTGGCAGCTCTGACCTCAGTTCAGATCTTTCTGTTTTTAAGTGAGCTCTTTTGAGTCTTTTCTGTGCATGCATGTGTTGAGGGTTAGGCAGAAATGGCAGCAAAAAGAATCAGCAATTTCCCTTTCTGCATTTCCTCATACTGTTCTTCAGCACTCGTTTCCCCACCTTCGGTTTTCCAGCTCTCCAGACCAGAAGTGCTTCAGTTTTTCTACTACCTTGCCACCTCATGCACTGAATGACTGCACTTGACTCCAGGCTAAATTTCATGAAAATGGACTTTTAATTTACACAACCCCACTTTTGAGCATGTAGTCATCACTAGATTCTGACAGCTGCTGTTCGCTGTCCAATGCCTACAATTATGTATTCTTCATATAATGTCAAATTTGTGTGTGTGTGTTTATTTTCTGTGGAAGAGCCCTTCTGGTGAGGTCTTACTCTGTCATTACTAATGAGACCCTCAAGTTTCAATAAATTTATTTTTATTAATTTAGAGTTGTTTCAAATACGATGTTTCTACAATATTCTTTGCAGTTTCAATTCTCTCTGTAATTTTAATTAACTTCTTGTGTAGAAATATCCCATCACTGATATAGTACAAGACTGTGTTTTGTATTTTCTCCTCTTTTAATGTTTTTTTGCCATTTTTCTATGTCCTACAATAAAAAGTACATGTTATTTTTATAAAACAAACTTACAAAGCTTAAACTCTACAACATGGTAAAAATGTGTTGCGATGATACTTTGTACAGATATTTGTGAGACTATTCATTTAAATTTACGTCAGTCTTAATTGTTATAATTAGAAAAAGATGAAAAAATAGAATTTATTCCTTTATTGCCAGGCTTTGTTTGTTATATCTTTTCTGTACCACATCAACTGAATATCATGTCTGCTTTTAGGCAAATGTTTTAAATAAATATTTCTAGCATTATGAATTACACACGTCATGTGGTAATTCATCTCCATAGTAGATATCATCCTGAGTGATAGAGGCCCCATGGAATATCTGGGGGGATGCTCAGTATCATTTAAAAACACACATTTTTCCCCTAGAAATGTGTTAGGAACTGATAATCCCTTCCCTGCACAAACATCTCCTTTACTTCTTTTTAGTGCTTATAAATAGCTTGTGGATCATTAGAGTGATCCCCTGAGAAAGTTTAAACAGCTATTTCAGAAACAGAGAAAGGAGACATCAGTGCAGCAGAGATTTATTTTTAACACTCTGACTTCCAAGTCAGAATCAATTTCTCTGTTGTCCATAATGGTGATTGGAAGGTGAAGGCTAGGAATCAGAATCTCACATTTTCTCTTTTTATAGTTTATGAAGTATGAGCATTTTTAAGAGAAAAGAAACTGGTGTGCAGGGATGTAATTGATTTCAATGTAGGGAGTATTTTTGTGTTGTTTAAGATATATAAGTAGGATAACTTAGTGATTATTCTTTTAGTTTCCTCATCTATACAGCTCATTAAGTAATAAGGTTTTGTGCAGTTTTTAAATTTTTGAAAAGTTCTCATTGTTAAGTAACTTAAAAAAGTTTTTTTGGTCAATCTCTCCTCGGAGTTGGCCTGCTCCCATGTTCTGTGGGGTGTACTATCACTTAATAAATCTGCTCTCTCTCTTTATGCTATAAAAAAAAATTTAGTCCTGGCTGGTGTGGCTCAGTGGATTGAGTACCTGAGTACCGGCCTGTAAACCAAGGGGTCACTGGTGTGATTCCTAGTCAGGGCACATGCCTGGGTTGTGGGCCAGATCTCCAGTAGGGGGCGTGTGAGAGGCAACCACCCATTGATATTTCTCTCCCTCTCTTTCCCTTTCCCTTCCCCCTCTCTCTAAAAATAAATAAATAAAATCTTAAAAAAATTTAAATTCTCATTTGTGAATACCTACATGAAAAATATTCTAAATCAGTAACCTGTGGGTCCACTTTAAGAGACAGTGAAAACAATAGTGAACTGAAGTCAAAGGAAACATAAGGAAAGACATAACTGAGACCATAGTGGACATAAATGAAGTATAGAATGGAAACGTGATACAGAAAAGTAAGTAAAACTACAAGTTGTTGATTGAAGAGGTTGATAAAATGGATAAATATTTCACTAGACTAATAAAAAAAGAAGACTCGATGGAATCAGGGATGAAAGATGGAAATGACTATCAACCTTACAAAAGTAAAATTTCTTATGAGGGATATAATAAGCAGCCATATGCAAAGAAATATGACATTGATAAAATGGACAAATTTCTCAAGAAAACACAAACAACTGGGGCTGACTCAAGAAAAGAATGAAAATCTGGATTAACATATAACAAGTATCAGAAAATTAACAATGAAATAACCTATATACTAGGAAATATCCAGGCCCAGGTTGCTTCACTGGTAAATTGCATCAGACATTTAGAGAAAAATAAATTCCAAGCCCTTGAAAACTTCCATGAAATAAAAGTGGTGGGAAGACTTCCCAAGTCGATGAGGCCAGCATGAAAAGCAGACAAGGACATCAGTAGAAAAGAAGACTACTGGCCATAAGCTTTCTGATTATAGATGCAGAATTCCTAGGCAACAAAACATTAACAATATATAAAAAGGAAATAAAGAAGTGTACGTGTGTGGGTGTGTGGCTTGGGTGTAACGACCAAGTGGGATTTTCCCCAGGAATTGCAAATGTAAAAGCCAAAGAAATTATATGTTTGACCCATGGACATGAACTAAGGTGGGGGGAATGGTTGGTGGGAGGGGGGTAGAGGGTGGAGGGAAACAAAGAGGAGAAAGAAAAATGGGACAACTGTAATAGTATAATCAATAAAATATTTTAAAATCCAGAAATCAATCAATATAGCACACCATATCAATAGAATAAAGGACGAAAAAATATATGATCCTCTCAATAGACACACAGAAACCACCACCATGTCACTCAACAGACTTAGAGGGGAACTTCCTCAAAATGGTAAAGGACATCTAAGACACGCCTATACCTAGCAGCATACTAAGAGGTGAAAGACTGAACACTTTCCCATTATCTTAGCAAATAAAGGTGACGTGAGCAGGTGTCACTCATGCCACTGCTTTTAATTCTGTACTAGACGTTGTAGCCAGGGTGATTTGGCAAGAAAACAAAAGGCATCAACATTGGACAACAGCAGTGAAACATTATTTGTATGTAAAATACCCTGAATAATCCACTAAAAGCCTATTAGAAGTAATGATAAATTGAACCATGAGTGGAAGACTTGAACACTAAGTAGTAGAGAATATTAGAAAAAAATGAAAGAAAATCTAAGTAAGTGTACAGATGTCCCATGTTCATGGATTGGAAGATGTCATATCATTACCATGGCAATACCCCCAGAGCAATCTACAGATTCGATGCAATTTTTATAAAAATCTCGACACCATTTTTTGTCAGGAATTGACAAGCTGATTCTACAATGAATATGGGATTGCATGGGATCCAGAGTGATTAAAATAATCTTGAGGAAAAAAAGAAATTGAGAGGATTTACAAGTCCCAATTTCAAAACTTGCTCATAGCTGTAATAATCAGGACAGAGCAAAATTGGTACAGTGTGCACAGTTGTGTCACTAGAATTGAATTGAGGGTCCAAAACTCAGCCCTCACATTTTGGTCAGTTGATTTGACAAGGGTGGTAAGATTGTCTAATTGGGAAAGAATTTGCTTTTCGATGAATGCTGCTGGGACAACCAGCTGTCCACATACAAAATCATATTTGAACCACTAACTTGCACCAGATGCAAAAATTGCCTCTCAAAGGATCATAGAACAAAATGCAGATGCTAAAAGTATAAAACTCTCACAAGAAAGCATAAGAGTAAATGTTGATGACCTTGGGTTAGCGAATGGTTTCCTTGATATGACACCAAATGCAAAAACGACAAAACAGAGAATAGGTAAATCTGTCCTCATCAAATCTAAAGCTTCTGTGCTTCATGCCCCCATCAGGTAAGTTAAAAGACAACAGAAAGAATGAGGAAAATTGATTTTCAGACCATGTGTCTAGTAGGGGACTTGCATCCAGACCACATAAACCATTTTTACAACTCCACGGTCAAAAGAACAAAAAATCCGATTTCAAATGACATGATATGAGTAGGTCTCTCCAAGAAGATATCCCCAAACCAGTAAGTATTATGAAATGATGCTCGACATCATTTATAAAGTAGGGAAATGAGTTGGAAACCATGCAATGCCATTCAACACCTTCTAGATTTATCTATAATGAAAAACACAGACAGTAACAAGTGTTACTGTAGACGAGACTTTGCGGAAATGTAAACTAGTTCAGCTGCTGTGGAATACAGGTTGTCAGTTCCTCAAAATACTAAACATAGACTGACCATTCTACGCCTACAGATATGTCAAAAAGAATTGAAAACACGTGTCCAAAACTTGTACACAAGTGTCCATAGCAGCACACATGTATTCGCACTAGCCAGAAGGCCTGAAACAACCTGAATGTCCGTGAACTGATAAATGCATGAACATGTGGTATATCCATATACTCACATATCAGTCAGCCACCAGAAGGAACAAAATACTGATATAGTCTACAGCATGGATGAACGTGGTAAACATTACACTACATGTAACAAGCGAATCAATAAATGCCGCGTGTTTGATCCCTTTCATACGAAATGTCCACAAAGGGTAAATTCTGTATATAAAGGCAGAAAGCAGATTTGCGGTTTCCTAAAGCTGCAAGTAGAGGGACAAATGGAGCATAACTGCTGACGGGGGTGAAGTTTCTTTTCCGGGCGATGAAAATATGCTAAAATTAAATTGGGATTGTTGCACAACTCTGTCATTATACGAAAAGCCATTGAATTGTACAGTTTAAATGGGTGTTTTATGGTTTGTAAGTTAGATCTCATTAATTTTTTTTTAAATATAATACCGGAAGAGGACACACTATATACGATGGTATAACTGGATCTTCTATTTTGAGTCCTGCATTGTGTGTGGCTCTCACTGCCTGGCTGCTGGTGTTTGAGTTGTGGCAATTGACTGCTTTTGGCCTGGTTACTTTTCTTTGATGACTCAGGGATTCTGAAAACCTAGCTCAGCAGATTTGTGTGCTGACCCCAGAAGCTAATGAAATGCCTTCACCGCTGTCAAGAAAACCCTGTGCGTTTGGTGGCCAAAAGGAGATGGGCCTCAAAAAACATGGCTGAATACACACCCACTGGATCATTGAGCATTTGACATCATTGACCTTTCCACAATTAGACCAGCGTTCAGCTTTAGAAGTGAATTGCAAAACTGGATTAGAATGTGAAACCTGAAACCTGTGTTTCATCAATTAGGCTTCTCCACCACCCTCCTCCCATTTCTAACTTGTTTCCAAACTTAACGAGAGCTGTGGTGCTTTGATCATTAATTTAGCAGTTTAAAAATACTAAAAGTAGAGAAGCTACATAAACAAAAACAGTGACTACAGTTGGAGACATATGATGGCTAGACTAGACTGGATGTCCAAGATGGTCTGCTCACATGGCTGACGGCGGATGCCATCTGTCAGCTGAAAACACAGTTGTGGCTGTCAACCATAAAACGACACATGGCCTCTGTATTTATCTTGGGCTTTTCATAACATGGTGACATATATACCAGTCTCTTCATCTCTCTCTCTCTCTCTCTCTCTGTGTGTTTCTACCCTCCCATCCCAAATAATTCCCATAGTCATACAAATAAACTCAAGGACAAAAAAAACCGCAATCATTTTCTTATTCCAGACTTCAACTATTGCCCCATCTTTCTCCTAATTTCAGTTACTCTTCAAATGTATCTTACAAGTTAATTTTGTTTTTATATGAGTATAGCATAACTCATAATAGTAAGGTCTCTGGAATCTGACCAACTAAGATTAACATGACATGTACGAAAGTCATATGTTCTTACCACCTTACGGTCTTTTATCAGTGGTCAGAAACACAAGTTAAAGAATAATTTGTGTTTGTGCTAAAGAATAATAAGTATTCGTATTTGACTAGTCCTGATAGTAAAGGAAGCGTACCTCAAATTTTCCCAGTAAGGGTGACTTTTGCTGTAGACTTTTGAATATAACCACTTATCAAATTCAGTAAGTTCTCCTTGATTCCAATTATTATGAGAATTCTCCTATTGAGATAGTTATATTTCTCCCTTCAAGTTTAATATGGAGTATAAATTCCCTAATGTTGAAGATATACATTTTATGATGCATTTCTAAGAAAAACTCTACCTGAAAATGTTTCTAAGATATTATCATTGGGTTTGCTTAAGGTAGATGTGATTTCTATGTTTATGGGTGAAGTAAGCCCATAATTTTATTTTCTTTAATATCCTTAAAGTGTTCTGGAGCCAAGGCTGTATATTAGCCATATAAAACTGTCAACTTTCCTTTTGTTAAAAATGATTTATTGCTCCCCTTTATTTTTTCACACACTGTATTTCTTGTTTCATTTTTGGTCATTTCCTGCCTCACATTGTATAGATAAAATGTCTTCTGTGGCTAGAAATGGAAATAACTAATTTTTATTGTTCTCATTCCTTTTGTGGGGTTCTAGTTGTTCAGTAGTAATTAATCAGTTACTTCTGTAATTTTGCTTCACACTCTATGCAATGAGAAATCTTGTTTTATGTATTTACTTATTGATTTTTAATTTGTTAATGTTTCACTCATCCCCACTGGCCTCCCCTTTGGCCGCTATCAGCTTCTTCTGTCCGTGGGTGTATTTCTATTTTGTTTCATGTATTAATTTGTTTTGCTTGTTTTAGATTCCACATATAAGAGAAATTTTGCGGTGTTTGTCTTTCTCCATGTGACTTGTTTCATGTATCATAATGCTAAGTCCATCCATGTTGTCATAAATGACAATATTTCATTTTTTATTGCCGAGTCATATTTCATTGTATATGTACACCACATTTTCTTTTTGCATTCATTTATCAGTGACCATCTAGAATACTTCCATATCTCGGCTATTGTAAATCATGTTCCAATGAACAAAGGATATATATATATATATATATATAAAGTATTTATTATTGATTATGCTATTACAGTTTTCCCAATTTCCCCCCTTTATTCCCCCTCCCCCCTGCTCCCCCCTCCAGCATCCCCCCTCCTTTAGTTCATGTCCATGGGTTGTGCATATAAATTCTTTGGGTCCAATGTTTTCTATACCATTTTTTATCTCTCCCCATCTATTTTATGCCTACTAATTATGCTTCTTCTTCCCTGTACCTTTTCCCCCCATTCCTCCCTTCCCCCTCCCCACTGAAATCCCTCCATGTGATGTCCATTTCTCTGATTCTGTTCCTGTTCTGGTTGTTTGCTTAGTTTTTGTTTTCATTGTTTTTCTTTTAGGTTCATTTGTTAATAGTTGTCAGTTTGTTGTCATTTTATTGTTGATATTTTTGATCTTCTTTTTCTTAGATAAGTCCCTTTCATATTTCATATAATAAGGGCTTGGTGATGATGAACTCCTTTAACTTGACCTTATCTGGGAAGCACTTTATCTGCTCTTCCATTCTAAATGAAAACTTTGCTGGATAGAGTAATCTTGGATGTAGGTCCTTGCCTTTCATGACTTGGAATACTTCTACCAGCCCCTTCTTGCCTGTAAGGTTTCTTTGGAGAAATCGGCTGATAGCCTTATGGGAACTCCTTTGTAGATAACTGTCTCCTTTTCTCTTGCTGATTTTAGGATTTTCTCTTTGTCTTTAATCTTGGGTAACTGAATGATGATGTGCCTTGGTATGTTCCTCTTTGGGTCCAGCTTCTTTGGGACTCTCTGCACTTCCTGGACTTCCTGGAAGTCTATTTCCTTTGTCAGATTGGGGAAGTTTTCCTTCATTATTTGTTCAAATAAATTTTCAATTTCTTGCTGTTGTTCTCCTTCTGGCACCCCTATAATTCCGATATTGGAACGTTTCAGGTTGTCCGAGAGAATCCTCAGCCTCTCTTCATTTTTTTGAATTCTTGTTTCTTCATTCTGATCCAGTTGGATGTTTATTTTTTCCTTTTGTTCCAAATCGTTACTTTGAATTCTGGTTTCCTTCTTGTCACTGTTGGTTTCCTGAATATTTTGCTTTATTTCATTTTGGGTGTCCTTCATTTGTTCTTTCATTTTTCAACCGAGCTCAATCAGTTCTGTGAGCATTTTGATTACCAGGGCTTTAAATTCTCCATCAGATAGGTTGGTGATCTCCTCATTGCTTACTTCTGAGGTTTTACTCTGTTCTTTCATTTGGGCCATATTTCTTTGTCTTGGCGCACCTGGTAAGTTGTAAGGGGCGGGGCCTTAGGTGTTCACCCGGCAGGGCAACGCTCTTTGCTGTGCTGCCTGTGGGGGAGGGGCCAGAGAGGGAACAGCGCAGCTTGCCTGCTCCTCTCTAGCGCACTTTCCAACAGACTGTCGTGTCAGACAGGAAATATCTTCCACCACAGCAACCCCAACCTTAGCCCATGGTCAGTTCTCAAAGGATATATATATATTTTTTTAATTAAACATTTTTTTATTCTTCAATTACAGTTGTCTGCATTTTCTCCCCACCCCTCTACCCCACCCCAGCCAAACCCAACTCCCTCCCCCTTGGTTTTGTCCATGTGTCCTTTATAGTAGTTTCAAAGGATATATTTTTAACATAATTTTTGAATTAGTGTTTTTGTTCTCTTCAGATCAGTACCAAGATCTGGGCCGTATGGCAGCTGTAGTTTTAATTTTTTGAGGAATCTCTACACTGTTTTCCTTAGTACCTGTATTCAAAATTCTGTATACCTCTTTATATTTTATTTTATTTTATTTTGACATTTCTCTTTTTAAATAATTTTTTTTTCAGTGTTCAAGTACAGTTGTCTCCATTTTCACTCCACCTTGGCCTCCACCCACCCACGCATCCCCACCTCCCACCCTCGAACCTACCGCCTTTGGCTTTTTCCATGTGTCCTTTATACATGTTCCTTGATGGCCCCTCCTCTATTTCCCCCCTTTATCCTTCTCCCCACTCCTCTCTGGTCACTCTGGTCAGTTTGTTCTTTATTTCCATGTCTCTGGTTCTATTTTGCTCACTTGTTTGTTTTGTTGATTAGGTTCCAGTTACAGGTGAGATCACATGGTATTTGTCTTTCACCACCTGGCTTATCTCACTTAGGATAATGCTCTCCAGTTCCATCCATGCTGTTGTGAAGGGGAGTAGCTCCTTTTTTCTGTATATGTCTTTTTAAACAAAGCCACCAAAATTGTATAAACTTCAGGCACCACAAAATTTTCATCTAACTCTGGGAGTCAGGAAAGAAAGACAGGTTGGGGTGTGTTAAGAGTCAGACAGGATTACCTAAATGTACTGTGCATGGTTACAAACCAGGACTGAGGGTTCCATGATGGGAAAGCCAACAGAAGCAACAAACTTCTCTTGAAATGTGGGCAGCTTTTAACTTCTCAAAAAGAGAAATGTATTTTGAAGGGGTTGAGGAGTGCTGTCGAGAGTGAGGACAAGAATCATTGATGATTATGGCCATACTATTAGCTATTATTAAGTAAAACAAGTTAAACATCTTCAATTCTGTATATCCCACGCAAATACATATCCCGGGTATGGCAATACATAAGATCTCTAATCCTTAAGCAAGCTGATAACTTAGCTGTTAACATCCCTATTTTGTGGCTACAGAAACAGCAGATAGGAAGATTAGTTGAATCGTCTAAGACCTCACAGCTAGCAAACAGGAAGATTAGGCAGGACACATTTTTTTCTGTATACCACACTCTCCCCAAATGACGTTAAGCACATTCTGAGAAATATATTGAAAATACACACACCTTCAAAGATTACTATTCAACATCTGCTGTTGTATGGTACTGTCTTTGTTGTTTTGGTCTCCCTTTTATTTATTTTTTTTATACTTCAAATGACTTCAGAGTGTTTTGTTTTGGCCATTTTATTACCTCTTATATGCCAATTACAATACAAAATGTGCTATTAGAGTCAGAGGGAAGAATAGAAAGGTTAAAATAAAAAGTAGTCATTGATGCTCACCCGACATTTACTTGTTTTATGCTGCTCTTACTAGCAAAGCCATTCCTATCCCAAAGCATTTCCTTCAGTATGAATTATAATATTTGCATTTACACTCTTCATTTGCAAATGAGCACTCTTCTGAAATGAGCATCTGATCCCACCATTCATTTAGATGGGGAGAAAGAAGGTAGCCAACGACACTGCCTAACTTGAAGAGTCCCGCGAGAATAACGAGAAGGACCAACAGGTATTAGACCTCTTATGCATCTGTGGGAACGCACACTTGATTTTAGATGAAGTTTCATTCTTTCACGTTGTTTATTATTGTATTCAGTGAGTATCGCTTTAAATTGTGTTCCTCCTGCCCATCTGATTCTTTTAAGTGCTGGATTTTATCTATTTGCCATCTCCACTGAAGTGTCAGTGAATTGGAGAAAATACTTGTTTGGGATTTCTGAGGAAATAGCTTAATTCACATTTCAGTAAGGAAAAAAGAATGCTATTGCTGTAGAGGCTGAGATAGTTTGTACTAACCAAAATGTCACAACAGAAGGTATAGCATGCACGCGTTACGTTTAGTAGTAAGGCTACTCCTAGGTTATAGTTCCTGTAATTTATTTTACTTTATTTCTATCGTGGGCACTATTACAGATGTCCCCATTTCCCCCTCCTTTGCCTCCCCCACCCCCTGCCCTCGCCTCTCCTTCTCTCTGGCTATCACCACACAGTTGTCTGTGCCTATGTTTGTTTTTTTTGTATTTATTTATTGCCGATAAAAACACATACCATGAGATCTATATTCTTACATTTTGGAGTAGTTAGTACATTATGGTTCACTATAAGCACAATGTTGTACAGCAGATAGCTATAAATTGTGCATGTTCCATGACTGAAACTTGAGACCCATTTGAAAAGCAATTCCCATTCCCATGCCCTGCCCCCAGCTCCTGGCAACCACTGTTCTTCTTTCTACATCAATGACTTTGACTGGATGCTTCATAGAAGTGACTTCATGCAATATCCGTACTGCTTAACTGGCTTACTTCAACTAGGACAATATTCTCAAGGTTGATGTAGCAGGGGACAGAATGTCCCTCATTTTATGGGTGAATAATATTCCATTATATGTGAATACCACATGTTCTTTGCCCATTTATTTGTCAGTGGTCACTTAGATATCTGCCTACTGTTGTGAATAATACTACAATGAACATAGGAGTGTAGGTATCTCCTCAAGGGCCCTATGTCACTTATTCAGGATAAATACCCACAAGTGGAATTGCTGGATTATACCACAGTTCAGTTTTCAATTGTTTGAGGAAAGTCCATATTGTTTTCCCTAGCGGCTGCACCATTTCATGTCCATATCAGCAGTGTTCAGGGGTTCCCCTTTATCCATGTCCTTGCCAACACTTCTGGTTTTCTATTTTTTGACAGTGGCTGTCATAACAGGAGTGAAGTGATATCTCTTTGGGGTTTTCATTTGCATTTCCCTGGTGATTAGAGATCCTGAGAAACATTTCACATGCTTGTTGGCCTCGCGTATTGTCTTTGGGGAAGTGTATATTTAAGTCCTTTGCTGATTTTTTAATCAAATCATATTTTTTTTTTTTTGCTGTTCAGTTGTAGGAGTCCCTTATACATTTTGGAAATAAATCCCCTTTCATATGTATTGTCTGTGAATATTTTCTCTCATTGCAAAGGCTGCATTTTCACCATTTATTTACTTGGCTATGCAGAATCTTTTTAATTTGATGTAGTCCCACTTGTGTTTTTGCCTTGGCTGTCTGTGCTTTCAAGGTCATCCCCAGGAAATCATTGCCAAAAGTAAAATCATGAAGCTTTCCCCCTGTTTGTTCAAGGAGTTTTATAGGTTCCGATCTTCTGTGTATGCCTTTATTCCATTTTGAGTTGATTTTTGTGTATGATGTAAGAGAAGGGTCCAATATTACTCTTTTACACATGGATATTCAGTTTTCCTGGTACCACTTGTTGAAGAGAACATTTTTCCCCATTGTGTATTCTTGGCACTCTTGTTGAAGATGAGTTTAATGTATATCCCTGGGTTTGTTTCTAGGCTCCCTCTGTTGTTCCAGTGTTTTATATATCTGTATTAAAGTACTCTGATATCTTATTAAACTTTTTTTATATATCTGTATTAAACTGCTTTGATATCTGTATTAAACTGTTTTGTTTATCTGTATTAAACTGTTTATATATGTATTAAACTTTTATATATCTGTATTAAACCGCTTTGATTAAACTGTATTAAACTGCCTCCTAAGGCAGCTTTATAGTTCATTTTGAAATAGGCAAGTGCAAGGCCTCCAGCTTTGTTCTTTCCCAAGACTGTTTCAGCTATTCATTGTAGGTCTACATAAACTTAGAGTTTTTTCTTTATGTCTATTAAAAATACTGTTAGGATTTTGACAGGGATTGTATTGAATCTGCAGATTGCTTTGGTTAGTATGGGCGTTTTACAGTAAAAAGTCTTCCCATGCATGAACATGGGATGTCTTTCCATTTTGTATCTTTTTAAATTTCTTTCGGCAAGTTTTGCAGTGATCAGCATACAGGTCTTTTACCTCTTCGGCTACATTTATGCCTAGGTGTTTTATTTTGGTTTTGATGCTACTGTAAATGGGATTGTTGTCTTAATTTCCTTTACAAATTATTCATTGTTAGTGTATAGAAATGCAATTTTCATATGTTGGTTTCATATCCTGCAACTTTATGGAATTAGTTTTAACAATTCTATGCACTTTTATGGAATCATTAGGGTTTTCTATAAGATTGTGTCATTTACAAACAGAAATAATTTTTACTTCTTTCTTCCTGTTTGGACTTTTTAAATTTATTTATTTGTTGATTTTGAGAGAGAGAGATTGAGATTTATTGTTCCACTTATCTGTACACTTACTGATTCTTGTTTGTGCCCTGACCAGGCTTTGAACCCAGCACCTTGGTGTATTGGGACGATGCTCTAACCACTTGAGCTACCCAGCCAGGGCATGTCTTCTGGGTGTCTTTTATTTATTTATTAATTTTTAAAATATTTGACATTTGTATTTTAGGCTGTAAAACAAAAAGAAGCAAGCAAACCACCAAAAAAAAAATCTTGAAATGGGCTTGTCAAAGGATGAAAATTGAGCCTTTCCCCGAAAGGAAAAGGTAGATTGGTACAGATGATACTCAAGGCCACATGCATCCTACTTCACTGCTGGCACTGATCGTTCTTTGAGTCATAGCCTGGTGCATTTTCCTCATCTTCTTTTTACCCTTCCTCATCCATTTCTTCACCTTCTTCATTATAATCATCACCATCATCATCTTCAATAGATTCTCCAGTAAAGTATAACACCGATCATGGGATTATACGCTCATGTAAAAAGTGACCAATTTCAAAGTCTGCAGCAAGGATAGATTCAGCAGCAGCATCCAGATGTCCATGCTCAGGAACATCAGGAGGGACACAAAAATTAAAGAAAGACACATTGGAAACTGTGGAAATATTATGAACTGTAGTTTTTGGTTTTGTTTTTTTTCTTTTTCTTGCCTGATTGCTCTGGATAGGACTTCCAGGACTATGTTGAATAGAAGTAGTGAGAGTGGGCATACATGTCTTATTCCTGAGGCAAAGCTTTCAGGTTTTCTCCATTGAGTGTGATGTTGCCTGTCAGCTTTTCTTATATGGTCTTTTTATGTTTGGTTAATTTCCTTGTCTTATTACTTT
Organism: Desmodus rotundus; assembly: GCF_022682495.2. Taxonomy (NCBI): domain Eukaryota; kingdom Metazoa; phylum Chordata; class Mammalia; order Chiroptera; family Phyllostomidae; genus Desmodus; species Desmodus rotundus. Next base: position 79,922,362 of record NC_071400.1, read on the forward strand.
GTTGGGTGTTTGTTCTTAGTTTAATGAAAGGATGTTGAATTTCATTGAATGCTTTTTGAGCATCAAATGAGATAATCATGTGATTTTTAGCTCTCATTTTTTAATACTATATACGAGCTATACTATTTTCTGTTAATTTAGTGTTATTGGGAATGAGGATAGGTGGGTAATATCACCAGTGGACATGTAAATGTAAAACATAAGATGTCAAATAGGAAAAAATGATATAGGAAACAATATAAAAAGAAATGTAATATAGAAAAGAATACTTTTGAACAGACCTGTCTTTATTCAACTGGTGACTTTTTTATTATAAACATCTGAGTCTGGTCATAAAAGCAAAACTCTACAAATATTATGAGAATAAGATATTTATGTGGGAGGTAGAACTTATAGTAGATGCAAGTTTGCAAGAACTTCTTCCACTCCCTCTCTCTGTGCCCTCATGTTAACTAGGGCTTGGCCCTTTGAGTTAATGAACTCAGCCTACATTTTGTTGAAATTAAGTTTGTTCTTTGTTGCAGTATATTACTTCAGTGTATTTGTATTTGTTTAGGCATCAGGGTGTCGTTTGAATTTGAGTCTTTGTATCACAGCAAACATGTGAATTCTTTAGCCAACTTAGTTGTTCGGATAGAAAACTATGAGGGGAGAGCACCCCCCCAAAAAAACCTCGGAATTTATTTATAAAAAGTATGTGTTGATTCTTATATGTTTAAACTTCAGTCACCTTCAAAGTACCCTCTGTTTGATGCGATACACTTGTTGACACGCTTTTTCTGCTGCTCAGAACAGTTTTTGAACTCATTAATTTTGGTGTCTTTTAGTGCTTCTGCCAGTTTTTGTTTCATGTCTTCCACATCAGCAAAATGTTTCCTTTAGAGGATCATCTGGGGAATCAAAAAAAAATTCGCTCCGGGCAAGATTGGGTGAATAGGGATGATGGGGTACAGGGGTCATGCTGTTTTTTACTTAAAAACTCCTGAACACTCAGCACGATGTGGGCAGGTGTGTTCACCCATCATGAAATGGGCAAATGCATTGAAAGAGTCTTCAACAAAAATTTACTGAAGCCGAATGCAGCCTCTCACCACAACGCCAGCTGGTACACCAATACAGGTGGAATCATAGAATACTCAGCTAGCTGGGGAAGCCTGTACTCCAAGGGGCCTGCCCTCCAGAGGATAATTCCAGGGTTTTTGGATCCCCCCTCATAGTCTTGCCACTAGTAACCTTGTGTTTTACACTGGTGTCCACTCGCCCTCCCTCCTACATACAACAAAATATGTCGGATCACTATAGTGTACACCTAAAACTAATGTAACTTGTATAATATTGTAAACCAACTATAGTTAAATAGAGAGTAGTAATTTGAAAGGCAAACTAATTCACACATGGCTCTGTAAGTCTAGAATTAAATACACTCTAAAGTTAGTTAGAGTTAGTTAGCCTCAAGCCTTGAACTTTTAAAAAATAATACTTTGACGTAGTGCTTATTTGAGGTTATTTAATAACGCTTAGTAACAAGAGCTTTTGGATAGAACATTTTTTCAAAATAGCTCTCCAGATATTCCAGAGAATCATTGGACATGAAGGCTGTCTAGTGGTTCACACAGGTATGTAAGTACCTCTTGCTTTTGGGCAATATAGCTATACTATGTCAATTCTCATTCAAATTAGAGTGGTTACTTTGGTTCATTAACTGATATCCTCATTTAACATATAACACTGTGTTTAACTCATTCCGTTAGGCTCAGAGTTGAATATAATTTGAACGAGACTCAGAAAATCCCGTCAGCAATACTCACATAGGCGAATGGTGTACACACACATCAAATACTATTAGACAAACCAGAAAGCATCACATAATTTGGCTGAGAGTAATGACAAGTCTGAGTAAAATGACCACTTACCATTGGGGGGATCTCGAATACTTTCATGGATAAGGCAATATGTGAGCTGGGCCTTTAAAACTGGAGAGGATTTTTTTTAAAACAAAAGGAGCTAAACAAGACATTTCTAATCAACCCCCCCCCCAAATGAGTGTTAGGCAGGTAAGCATGGAGTGTGTATAGGGAATAGTAAATAATTCCATAAAACCATGCCTAAAGTTCATGAAGGGACATGTGGGCGGATATGCTTCAGGTTGAAGTCTGCAATTTCAAAGTCTTGAATTGAAATTGAAGGCGGTACTGAGTCATGAACGTGGGAGACTGAGTGCTGGGACTCGGGCTCTTGACACTGGGTTGTTGAGTTGTACTAAGGAATTTGGTAAAGTAGCTGTGTCTCAGTTTTCTGTGTAAGGAGGCAGACTGATCTAGAAAAATCTTTACATTCCCTTGCAGATCTGAAAGTGTGATTGTTACCTTCACCCAGTAAATAACTGGGAACTCACTAAACATCCAAGAGTAATAAGACCAAACCTGTGGTTAAGTAACCCATGGAAAATGACTTTGAAGAATTTAGTAGGTTGGCACAGGATTCAGGGTTGTCAATCAGGAGGAAGAACAACATTCTGTGTAAAATGAAAGAAGACCAAGGAAGAATAAAGGAGAAAGATGGACAAAATAGAAAATACAGGCATAGAATCAGAGAACACTTCAGTATTACTTCAGTTTCAAAAAGGGCTACTTAATAAATATCATTTGTGAAAAATGCCTGTGTTCATTTCAAATATCATACCACAATGTGTTGGTATTTTTTATTCTTCAGGATTTAAACTTTCAAGAAAACCATTAATGCTTTTTTTGTGTGTGAAAAGCATGTTAAAAGTAAATTATATTTTCCTAATAGAAGAAATGGCATAGTCAAATTGTGGTTATTATTGAGAAGACAGGTGGGTTGGAACTCTGTGGGTTTCAAACACCGAGGTGCTTTTGAAAGCCTCAATGCCTTGGATGCCTCATTGCCACCTCCACCGTAATTACTTTGCACAAGAGTTTGAAGAAATATGCAAGAAAGAGTAACTGATGTGGAGTGTGTCTTACTGATAAAAATGATGGAGTAGGAATATCAGAGTATCACTATAAATGCACACAGTGTGTCTTCATTAATACTTCCTACTAGAGAGATGTGGTAAAGAGAATTTAGCATAAAATAAAAAAATACAAAAATACTTTAAAATCATAATATGATCTCCATATTTAAAACATTGGAAATGATTTTATAATAGATATTGATGTTGTTGTTTTTTTTTTTTAGTAGGAGGCCAGAAAAGGAATACCTAGATGGTGATATTTAATCTTAATTCTTACTATTTACTTAAAAACTGTAGTTCTCAAACCATAATCACCGGAATTGTTATAACATAGATTTCTAGGAAACACTCTCAGAGAATTTGCATTGCTTGCAATCATGTTCTTTATTGACCTTGGCCACTGATAACATTTAAATGGAGAAAGATCTTTTTAAAATTATTTATTGAGATAACATTGGTTAATAACATTATATAATTCCAAGATAATAATTCTGCCTTATTATGTGGGAGTATGTAGTCATTCCTACCCTGCCCCTCATGAAGAATTATAATAATTCTGTTAGTGTTGTATATTTTCCAGACATTAGACATAGAAAAATCCATATGTATAATTTGGAGAGGTTGCTAGGTTACCTCAAGACAAAGTTATGTCATTTTTTTATATGGATATTTAAAATCTTTAGTATTTTTCATGGTGCTTTGTTGGTTATTCATAAATATGATAGGCTCAATCTAACCTTTATAAATATGATAGGCTAAATCTAACCTTTAACACATAATATTTATTTACACTAAAGTTTAGTACAAGTAGACACAATTTTAATTCTAATCCTGAAAATAAGACTACATTCCAACATTGTAACATAAGCGCGAGGAAGCTCAAAGGACAAATAGGTGACATGCATTTTCATGTACTTACGCTCTTTCTCAATGGAAACGTCACTTGTGTCTAGAAACTTATAAAGGGTATCCTTTTCCATTTTAATCTTTTTAAAGCAACATATTAAGAATATCATGTATTCTCATTTCCCTTTTGATGCATATTGTACCAGTAATTACCTTACCTTATGAAGGAAACCAATCAACATTTCTGATGGTAGAAAATATGTAAATATAATTATATTAATTCTTTGGTTTTTATTTTTCATTTTGAATAAATAATATAGCTACATGACTTAAAATTTAGAAGTTATAAAGGGGTAATATGGCCCCTTCCACACCTATCAACCAATCAGCTAGTTTCCTTCCCCAGAGGTAAACAAGGTTAGCAGTTTTTTCGCTGTCCTTTCACAAACATAAAAGTAGTCTAACTATGGAATAAAATCTAACTAGAGTTGCTTTTTTATGCAAAATGCATTAATTACTTAGTAATAATATAAGAATAAAGTCTGTTTCATGTGCATACAACTGTAAAACTATTTTTGCCCACCCCTGTACTTTCGTAATTTTATATGGATGCGAAACTATATTGTTCTATACATGGTCCTGTGTTTTTAAGGTTTTCTAAACTTAAATGTATTGGGGTAATATTGGTTAATAAGATCATATAGGTTTACGATTTTGTGATACATGGTCTGTATATTGCATTGGGAGCCCACCACCCAAAGTCAAATCATCTTCCATTGCCTATATTTGACCCCCTTTACTACCCACCCCCATTCTTCCACCACATGGCTTACAGTGTCTGTGTGAGTTTTTGTTTATTTTTCTTGTTTGTTCATTTGTTGCTTTTAGTTTTATATCCCATATATGAGTGAAATCATATGATTCTTTTTTCTGACTGACTTATTTCACTTAGCGTGATATTCTCAAGACCCATCCATGTTGTCACAAATGGCAGTATTTCATCTTCTTTTATGGCTGAGTAGTATTCCGTTGTATATGTCTAACATGTCTTCTTTATCTAATCATCTGTTGAAGAACACTTCAGTTGTTTTATGTCTTGGCCACCATGAATAATGCCACAATAAATATGGGGCTGCATATATCTTTGTGAATAAATGTTCTTGAGGTTTTTGGGGTAGATACCCAGAAGAGGGAATGCAGGGCCATATAGAAGCTCTATTCTTAATTTTCTAAGAAACCTCCATACTGTTTTCAATAGTGTCTGTGCCAGTCTACATTCCCATCAGCAGTTTTCTCCACAACCTCTCTAACACTTGTTATAAGACTATACTTTCAAGGAGGATCATTTCTATAGTTTGTCCTGTCCTTTTTTTTTTTTTAACTAAAAATATATCTTAGAAGCAGATCCAAGATGGTGGTGGACTAGGTGGAATGTATGTTTACCATCTACCAAGATCAAAGTGGAATTGCAACTAAAATACAGAACAATCAACCTGAAAAACCAATGGAAGTGTAGGTGAACAGAAGTCTTATAAGCGCAGATTTATAGAAGGAAGCACATCGAGACAGGTAGAAAGGATGGAGACACATAAAGCATTGTTGGCTGAGATTCTGAAGGGATATCTTAGCTCCAAAGGTTCCCCTAAGGAGTGCTGGATCTCAGCCCATGCAGGGTCCCAAGCCCAGAACACCAGAGCCGGGAAGAAGTGCTCACATAACATCCGCCTGTGAAAAGCAATGGGGAATCTGTCCATCATGGACAGACTCCTGGATAAACAGGTGTGCCCTTAAAGGGCCAGCACACAAAATCTCATTTGCAGCCACTCACTCTGGGCTCTGGCAGAGGGAAGGCAAAGTGGATTAGGGTCCTGTAAGGACAGACTGGGGTTTGTGACTCTTGGGAGACAGCTGAAGGGACAAGCTGCCAGAATCCCTGTGCTGACTCCCTCTTCCAAACCCCAAATGCCATCTTTCCTGGGTGCAGCTATCCCCTCTTATGGCATCAGTCTAAGGAAATACAATGACCCTCACCCTGTGGACTCCCTGTTGCCCCTCGCAGAGCTCAGGCCCCATTAGCTGCCTGGGCCAGGGTATAGATGTCTGGGCAGACTAAGGGGGTGTCAGTGACTGAGTTGTATAGCTTTGGGATAGGGGCCATTTCTCGCACTTTCCTGTGAACCTGACTGGTGCTTCCCCCTCACAGGAGATCTGCTAGCCCCACCGTATGGGCTTCTGGCGGCCTCACCCTCATGATAACCAGGGACCCCACCCTGCTGAGCTTGATCCCTGAAAGAATCTGGGACAGACTGAGTTGTGTGACTCTAGGACAGGGGCCATTTTTCTCTCACATGCGAATTGGTGAGTGCAGAGCCCTTCTTTCAGAGGGCAAAATCTTGCTCTGTTTATACCTGATAAGCTTTGCTGGTCTCAACCCTGATGACTCTCTGAGGCCTCACCCTGCCACAGAAGTCTACAGGTACCTGTCAGGGGGAGTGAGACTTGTTATACCCTTGGACTTTTGCTCAGTGGACTAAGACCCAGGACTGGCACTGTGTTCGAACCTGTATCAGTCAGGTGAAAACTACTTGACTCTACCTGGTGACTCACTCAGAACCTACCTCATACATTTCAAGTACCACCAGAGGCTTTTTTAGTGACTGAGTCTAACAGGCAGCTGGAAAGCAGAAGCAGGTGGAGCCAGAGCTCAGGGTGTTTAGGGCCTTTTGCTGACCAGTCCCCAGGCTTCGTTCTGGCGGATGCTACCCTTGGTGTACACTCGATGCTTTCCACACACACCAAGGCCCGGCAGAGGCAGCCACGAACTGTGGATCGCTTTTGGATCACTCCAAACAGGTTGTCCAGGTCCAGTCACAGGCAGCTTCTGGCATATACCTGGACCATAGTTCCTCCCAAGAGGCCCAGGAACAGATACACCTAGTGACCAGATTCAGGCAACTTAAGAGCAGGATCCAATGAGCTTCACAAGTACACATCCAAAGGGAGATCTCATCAGGCACCAGACCCTGTTGAGGTAAAATCCATTCATGTGGTCATTGCTGGCAGAGCAGCTTGTACACTGTGGTGGGTCAGTCCTCACAGTCAGCCAGCATGAGGATCCATCCCACATACAAATGGACCAATAGTAATTAAAACTCAATTACAAGAAGAGGGCTCCTATAACCCAGACAAGGGACATTCTTGGAGCACGCAGCCCAGGTGATCAAGGAGACTGTACCACTATGTCCCACAGGACACCCACTACATAAAGCCAACCTACAGAGACTGGGATACATAGACGATCTAGCTAATACATAGAAACAAACACAAAGAGGCAGTCTAAAAAGGGAGAAAAAGAAACATGAGCCAATTGAAAAAAGAGGAGTAATATCCATAAAAAGAATTAAATGAAATGAAGGCAAGCAATTTAGCAGATACAGAGTTCAAAACATGGTTATAAGGACACTCATGGAACTTAGTGAGAACTTCAGCAGCATGAGAAAGGAAATAGAAACCATGAAAAGAACCAGTCAGATGTGAACAATAGAATATCTGAAATGAACCATACAATGGAAGGAATAAATAGCAGATGTATGAAGCAGAAGATCGAATCAGCGATCTGGAAGACAAGATAGCAGAGAAATAATCTGATTAGCAAAAGAAAAATATTTTATAAGTGATGATAATTTATTGGACCTTTGGTACAACATGAAGTATACAACATCCTCATCATAGGGGTACCAGAAGGGGAAGAGAGAGAGCAAGGGATGAAGAACCTATTTGAAGAAATATGGCTGAAAACTCACCTAATCTGATAAAGGAAAAAGACTTATGAGTCAGGGAAACACAGAGTCACAAGCAGGAAACAAAAAAAGGCTCACATGAAGACACATCATAATTAAAATGGCACAGGTTAAAGACAAAGTCAGAATCTTAAAATTAGCAAGAAAAGGCATTCAGTTACCTACAAGGGAGATCCCATACGACTGTCAGTTGATTTCTCAACAGAAACATTTCAGGCCAGAAGGGATGAAATATTCAAAATGATGCAAAGCCAGGGTGTACAACCAAGACTATGTTACCCAGAAAGGCTATCATTTAAAATTGGAGGACAAATAAAGAGCTTCCCAGACAAGAAAATGCTAAAGGGATTTGTTACCACCAAACCACTATTAAAATACCTTGTTGAAGAAGAAGAAGGTGGAGGAGTAGGAGAAGAGAAGAAAGAAGAAGAACATGGTTTTAAATAATTAAATGGCTGTAAATACATACTTATTAAAAATCACTTTATTTTTTTAAAGATTTTATTTATTTTTAGAGAGAGGGGAAGGGAGGGAGAAAGAGAGGGAGAGAAACATCAATGTGTGGTTGCCCCTCATGTACCCCCTACTGAGGACCTGGCCTGCAAGCCAGGCATGTGCCCTAACTGGGAATTGAACTGATGACCCTTTGATTCTCAGGCCTGCACTGAATCCACTGAGCCACACCAGCCAGGGCTAAAAATCACGTTAAATGTAAATGGTGTAATGCCCAGTGAAAAGACATAGGTTAGTTGAATGGATAAGAAAACAAGACCAATATATACTCGTGTATGTGCTGTCTACATGAGACCTGCCTCAGCATGAAAGATACACACAGACTAAAAGTAAGGGGATGGAGAAAGATTTTATGCAATTTGAAATGAAAAAACAAGGTTATGTAGCAATACTTAAATCAGTTAAAATAGACTTTAACGCAAAAGCTATTGTAAAAGACAAAGAAAGATACTATATAATAATAAAGGCATCAGTCCTGAAAGAGGATATAATCATTGTAAACATCTTTGCACCCAATGGAGGAGCACGTAAATATGTAAAGCACATCTTGATGGACATAAAGGGAGAGATTGACAGTAGTACATTCATAGTGAGGAATTTTAACATCTCATTGACATCAATGGATAGATCATCCGGATGGAGAATCAGCAAGGATACAGTGATATTAGATGACATACTAGATCAGGTGGATTTAATTGATATCTTAAAGAGCATTTCACCTCACAGATGTAGAATATACCCTTTTTTAAAGTGTTTGTGGAACATTTCCTAGGATAAACCACAAGGTAGGACACAAAACAAGTCTCAATAAATTTAAGAATTTTGAAATCATATTAAGTGTCTTCTCTGAACATAGTGGTATGCAACTAGAAATCAATCACAGGAAAAAAAAAAAACCCTGGAAAAACACACAAAGACGTGGGGGCTAAATAACACATTACTAAACAATGAATGGGTTAACAATGAGATCAAGGAAGAAATCAAAAGATACCTGAAACAAATAAAAATGAGAACAAAGCAACCCCAAACTTACAGGACATACTGAAAGAACTCCTGTGAGAGAGATTCACAGCATTATAGGCCTACCTGAAGAAACAAGAAAAATCTTAAATCTAACTTTACACTTACAGGAACTAGAAAAAGAACAAAGCCCAAAGTGAGTAGAAGAGAGGACATAATAAAGATCAGACCAGAAATAAACAAATAGAATCTAAAACAATTATATGAAAGATCAGAGAAACTGAGAGCTGGTTCCTTGAAAGATTAAAAAAAAAACTCATCAAGAAAATAAAAGAAAACCCAAATAAATCAGATCAGAAATGGAAGAGGAGAAGTAACAACCGACACCATGGAAATACAAAGGTGTGTAAGAAAACATTACAAAAACTATAATGTGGCAACACATTGGAGAATCCGGATGAAATGAATAAGTTCCTAGAAGCATATAATATTTTAAAACTGAATGAGGAAGAATCAGAAAATCTGAATAGACAGATTACCAACAAATAGAATTCCTGGACCTGATGGATTTACAGGTGAATTTTACCAAACATTCAAAGAAGAACCAAGTGCCCTTCAGTACATGAGTGGTTAAAAATGTGGTGATATATTTACACAATGGGATACTACTCAGCTATAAAAAGACGGAAGTCTCATCTTTGGTGACAGCATGAATGGACCTGGTGAGTATTATGGTAAGGGAAATAAGCCAGTCAGAGAAAGACAAATACCATATGATCTCCCTACTATGTGGAATTGAATAAGCAAACAAAGTAGAAACAGTTTCATAGATACAAAAAACAGACTGACCACTGTCACTAGGGAGGGTGTTTGGGGAAGTGGATAAAAAAGGTTAAGGGGTTAAGGAAAAAAACTCAGACACAGACAACCATATGGTGATGACCAGAGGGCAAGCAGGTCGTTGGGAAGTAGAAGAGGGTAAAGGGTGGCCAAATAGTGACAGAAGGAGGCTTGACTTGGACGATGGACACACAGTTCAATATACCGATGATGTATTATAGAATTGTACACTTGAAACCTATATAATTTTTTAATGTCACCCCAGTAATTTCCATTAAAATGGTACAGCGTGGTGAGTGAGAAGTGCAAGACTGTGGCTGCAGAGGTCACAGGGTAGGGGGAGCATGTTGTGGTCACGGGGTTCCCAGAGAGGCCTGGGCCCTGGGGACCATGCCACTCACAGAGACATGGAGGAAGAGGGCAAGAAGGGCAAGAAGGCTGGACTTGTGTGGACATTTAAGCAAGTCTTTCCCAACGGTGAAAAGAGCAGAGATAAGCAAGTTCACGAGAAGGTGACAGAGCTTCGCCCTTGGCACATGGCAGTGCTGTCCCTGCCTGGGTGAGTGGAGTCTGACAGACTGCTGAGTGCCAGCCTCGAGAAGGAGATGAAGTGTTTAGGTCAGTTGTCATCCGTATGAGGACACCTAAACCCATCCAGTAGGACAGAGATCCTGCACTTCATAAATAATGCAGAGAGAGCCCACCAGCTCCCCAGATACCTGACCCAGGAACACAGTGGAGGTCATTAGCCTGTCTGCCTACAAAGTGAAGCTGGCCTGGAGGGACAGGGAGGACACCATCCCCATCCCTGACATTGTACTATGCCTTACATGCAGGGTGTCACCTCCTACCTGGTATTCCTGAAGACAGTGCAGAGGACCCTGGTATCTCCCCCAGCCAGAGTCTGTGTGTGGAAAGTTCTAGAGGCCTCACCACAGGCTCCATGTTGGAGAGTGCAGTGGGGCCTGGGGAGGCCCGCTGCCTGGTGATCCTGGCCAATGAGAGCAAAGTGGCCGCAAAGGAGCTGCAGGCCCTACTCAGGAAGGTCTTCTGGATCGTGTACCCAGTGTCCACCATTAACTGTCTGGACAGAGCCACATTGGATGGGGCCTTAGCACCACCCACCACCTTGTCCCTCCACAGTGCTGATGACACTGCCAACAAGGTGGACATGAAGGAGCCATGCACTACAGACACCAGCACCTTCTCTATCCCTGAATGGGTGCACACAGGAGACATCTCACCCTTGTCCTGCATGCCCATGCCAAGACATTCCATGACAGTGAGCTGAGCGTCATGGATGCGGAGCTGCTGCAGGATTACATGTCATACTGCAAACCAAGCTGCCCTTGCAGGAGGTACAGTAGTCCACGGCACTGCTGCATGAATCATAAGGAGTAAACTCCTTTCAAATTAAGTGTTGTAATATACGACCTGGCTGGTGTGGTTCAGTGGATTGTGTGCCGGCCTGCAAACCAAAGGGCTGTCAGTTCGATTCCCAGTCAGGGCACATGCCTGGGTTGTAGGCCAGGTCCCCAGTAGGGGGCGCACGAGAGGCAACCACATTGATGTTTTTCTCCCTCTTTCTCTTTTCCTTCCCCTTTCTCTAAAAATAAATAAATAAAATATTTAAAAAGTAAAATAAAATACATTTAAAAAATTTGTTTAAAAAGTTTACTGTAGTGTGAAAAAAAAGAATAAGTGCATTCTTGTTATTGGGGGCAATTATCAATTTGACACAATTAGTTAAACATGTAATTTTTCCACTTAGTCCTTTTGCCTTTGCTTATTGTGAATTGTGTCTTGTGAAATGGTCAGTTATTTATATATGTGAATTGATCACTTTTATGGTTTCTGGACTTAGTGTCACCTTTAAAAGTACCTTTTCCATTCTGTGATTATCCTTTGAAAATCTTCTATCATTTCCTTTAGGAAATGTTATAGGAATGGTGGCAGCAGTCCCTGACGTTCTAACCTCTCCTTCCCTGCCTTGTTCCTCCTCTTTTGACATTTGAAATTTATAATATCAAATTATTAGTTTCATTGTCGGTCAAAATGCAGGACACTGGAAATAACATTTATATTCTATACTTTGACATTATATATCCATGCAAATTCTAGTCTCAAATATTTTCTGAGATTTACTCCGTTAGTGTGATCATTCTTCATGGATAAGCTTCAAGACATTCTAAACTCCACTTATTTGTTTACTGTATTTCTGTCCTCAGTCTATCGCTCTTTGGAAATTTAAAAGACCTGGTACAGTGTAAGGAAGCACATATAATAATTTTGGGCCCAGGTGGCAAACACAAGGCCTACAGGCCGAATCTGGCTTGTTTTATCTGGCCCAGCACCTTGTTTCTACCCGGCGGCAGCACCGAGCCCCTTGCCCCTAGTTAAGGACTAGTTACATGTACACAGTCCTAACGTTACATTTGGCCCTTTGAAGGCAACCGCGAGGCTAATGTGGCCCCCCGGTGAAAATGAGTTTGATACCCCTGGTTTAGGTGCAGATGCAGGAAAGAGGGCTTGCAGTGTTCATTAAATTGAATTAATATTTGAAATAAAAGTAATATACTTTTTAAAAGGTGATTTAATGACTTGGAAAATTTAATTACAGTGATATGATTTAATTAAAGTGTCACAAAACATTGGTATCATCAGAATTGATTTGTGAACATCCTTGCAGTTTTAGATGATGAAGCTACAACAGCAGATAAAATAACTTTTCCCTCAAGAGTCAAAGAAATGAACCTGTGATACAAAAATATATATAATAACTCGACACTGTGTCTTCCTCCTCCTCCTTCTCCTCCTCTCTCTCTCCCTCCTGTCCTCCCTCCCCCTCTCCTTTCCTCCCTCTTCCCCTCTCTCTTGCTTTCATTACTTATTTCCATCTCTTCCCCTTTTTTCTCTTACATTTTGTGCTGATTTCCTACTTGAGTCATACACTGATTATTCTGATTTCAGAAATTAAGTTCTGTAATTTCCCCTTGTGTGACAGAGCAGAAGGTGAGACTGATTCCCATCAAACATCTCATTACCACTCAAAAGAACAATTTGGACTCATTTCTTAAAGATTATGTTTGCTATTACGTGTCAGTGATCCATTAAAAAATTGTATCTTAATACAAGCCTGAATGGAGTTAAATTATAACTTATTTCCAATGTCAATGAGTTGACTTATGCTAATCTTGGCTTTGAAGGCAACCAAAGTGTTATATATTCTAATGTTTCACTCTTATTTATGGGTCCAGTATTTTAAAATATATTTATAATATTTAAATGTCAATCGTATGCTTATTTTTATCATGCTAAAATATATATAATGTAAAATTTACCATTTTAAACGTTTCTAATTGTAGTGTTGGTGACATGAAATATTTTTATGTGGTGGCGGAACCATCATCACCATCCCATCTTCAGAACTTTTTCGTCTCCCCAAACTGCAGCTCTATATGCAAGATGTGTTTAAGTTCTTGCTTTTAATTTTTAGGGTATATAACTAAAAGTGAAATTGCTGAATTATATGCTAATTCTATGTTTAATTTTTGAGAAACCACCATACTGGCTTTTTTATGTCGGCTGCGCCATTTTACATTCCCACCAGCAGTATACGAGGGTTCCAAACTCGCCACATCCTTGTCAACACTTGCATCCTAAAGGAATGAAGTGGCATTTTATTGTGGTTTTGGCTTTCACTTTCCTAGTAATTAGTGATGGTGAGTATCTTTTCATGCAGTCATTGGCTATTTATATATTGGAGAAATGTCTCGTCTGACTTGTCGTACATTTTCAGATAGTGTTGTTGGTTGGTTGGTTTTGTCGGTGTCTAGTCATGGGGGTTCTTTATATATCCTGGAAACTAACCCCGTATTTGGTGCGTGACTTGCAAATATTTTCTCTCATCGTGCGGGTTACCTTTCGCTTTGTTGATAGTGTCCTTTGGGGTATAAATTTTGATATAGTCCAATTTATCTACTTTTGTGGTTATTGCTTATGCTTTTGGTGTTATTTCCAAAATTCAACGTGGAATCCAGTGTCATGATGCTCTTCTTCTATGTTTTCTAAGAGTTTCTGGAGTTTTAGCTCTTACATTTATGTCTTTGACCCATTCTGAAGTATGTTTTGTGTATGATGTATGGTAAGGGTCCAAGTTTATTCTTTTGCACATGAATATTGTTTTCCCAACATGATTTGTTGAAAAGGCTCAAGCTTCTCTTTGTGTCTGTTTCCAAGTCCTATTTTTTTAAAGCACTGTAGATGAAGAACTTCATCCTCTCACAATGATTTCTGTTTCTATTTGTTTTTTGGAAACTTTCACATGAACTTGAGAGATAAAGAACTGTATTGTGTACTAGTAAATTTTAGACATGCAATAAGCCATCCTTCAATGACACAACCAATTATTGTCACAAATGCTACTCTCATCTCTCAACTCTGTCACCTTTACCCCAACACTGAAGTATTAATAGAAGAAATGAGAGGAAAACATGATATATAGGTTGATAGGCGTCTGAGGCATCAGGAAGGCAGTATGAGAGAGGCGCTTGTATTATTGATTAGTACTGCCTTCATCGTATATTAGTGAAGAATCCTAAACCACATAGATCTTCAGATTACACAGTCTTAAGAATGGACCTGGACACATAAAAATAATTAATAAAATAAAAATAAAATGGACATTTTTAGTTTGCCAATGCCTCTCTTTCAAGCCAGAAGAATCATTTCTTTGCGTTCCTTGCAGACTGTCACACAGAAGATACTGTAGCTGTTGGAGGCGTGCGCGTAGATGGGGCTTCTTGCTTTGCTCTTAGTCCACCTGTGCTTTCACTAGAAACGACATATTTGGGGAGGGGAGGATACGGGTATGAAACAGGCAATGAGCCAGAGTTCCGTCAGTAGAATGTGAAGACAAGCAAGGCTCAGAATGACTGGCAACATGCTACTGAAGTGGAGCACAATCAACATTGGGACTCGAATGTAATTTAAAGTTGCTCTGAATGTTTAGGGTATATAACTAGAAGTGAAATTGCTGCATCATATGCTAACTCTATGTTTAATATTTGAGAAATCACCATACTGTTGTTTTTTTTAAGATTTGATTTATGTATTTTTAGAGAAGGGAAGGGAAGGAGAGAGGAAGAGAAACATCAGTGTGTGGTTGCCTCTCGCACGCCCCCTACTGGGGACCTGGTCCGCAACCCAGGCATGTGCCCTGACTGGGAATCAAACTGGCGACCTTTAGGTTCGCAGGCAGGTACTCAATCCACTGAGCCACAGAAGCCAGGGGTCTGTACTATTTTTTTATGGTGGCTGCACCATTTTACATTCCCACCAGCAACATCTTTCCTCTTTGGCATGTGGCCAAAGAGGAAGGATTCTGTAGGTACGTTGAAATGGTCCAGGGGATGATGAAGGAGCAGTAAGAGGCGGCTATTGTAGATTTCATCTGAGCAGGGGCTTTGTCTACTCTGAGTAAACACACCTGTGGCAAGCCAAGAGCATAGGAACTATACTAACCTCGGAACAGTTAGGTATATATTTTGAAATAATAGAAACACACATATTCAATTTATTTCCTGATGTGAAAAGAGGCAGTATGCCAAGCGGCAAAACCTAGATATTGAACATCAAGGTCAAAAAGATATGGATTCCAACTCTGGCCATCCTATTCCCTGCCTGTATCACTGTGCGCAAGTTACCTTTTCTTTATCTATAAAGTGGCAGGAAGCATTTTTAGAGTACAAAATAATAACCCAAGCTGAGAATTGTAAAGTTTGCTGTACAGTGTCTGGCCCATTCATGAAAGATAATTGACTTCGTTGTTGCGGTGGTTTCCAGACAAAGAAGAGGATTGTGTCAGCGTGGTTGGAAACAGCGAATTGCCTATGAACCGATCTTTCCGTCACAACCAAGTTTAAGTGGATCAGCCAGTACAGTGCAATTTATATTGTGCACAAGTATAGATACAGGATCACCATGGGCCTCAAACAGAAGAATGAAAATTAACTTAGAATAGTTAACATAGCATCCATTTTAAATATTTTTGCAAGGGCCCGTTTTTAAGTGGCAGAACATAGAAAGGGCAAAGGTTAAGTCCTGTTGAGTATGTAACGTGTACATTTTGCACTGTGGAGCCCCATGTGAGCCATGCTGCTCTGGTATGTGAAGTTTAATTGAATTATTTCAACTTTTCATCTTTTGAAATAATTTTGGTTTAGATTTTTCTTTCCTGTATTACTTTGTATCTCTTAAAGATGTCTATATTGCAATCAGTGGCCCATCAGTTATGTGTTAGAATCCAAGATTTTCCCTAAGACTTAAACATGAATAAAGAGTTAAGTAAACAAACACTAGAATCTTTAAAAAAAATTAAATGATAGAGCAGGCAATGCCAATTAGAAAAACACTGTTACCTTACCTTAGGCTTCTACTTTGGTAAATGTTAACATTTAACCTGTTGCTAACACTTAATGCCACTATTTCAATAGTTACCCATTTGTGTATAGTAAATGTTTCAAAACGAACTTCCCATTTGATGAAGCAGACTTGACAAAATGCTTATAAGAATTATAAGAACACATGTGTCCATTAACATATCAGTTTAAATTCAGAGAAAAGGAGCATAGCCTCTTGCAATTGCCATGATATACAGTGATAGAGAGTAACTTGAAATGCTGAATTATCTCATGCCCAGCATGTCTTCTGTGCCTGCCAGTAAAATAAGCAATGAAGACAATGAGGACAATCTTGCTAGGGCGCCCCCCAATGGCCACCGTATTCGGCATATTATTGTCATCTAACTCCTCCTTCCACAGATGTACACTTCAAACTCGAAAACCTGGACCCATCCAAATTCTGAATATGTTGATTAAAGAGGTGTTTGGGACCTGAAGGTTTTCCTCAGGATTACATTTATGGGAATTTCCGATGGTGGCTTGAAAGGCTCTCAGTGAGTCATTAGAAGCTTTAAAAGGAGGATCCCTGGTGTCACGCAGAATTGTTCGTAACTGGATTCCTTATAGGAAAAACAGGGTAGAACTTGCATCCATTCCAAAACTGAAGATGAGAGTGACATTTTTGCTGCAGAGTTCCAGTGTGCCTAATTGAGAATTACAGCTCAGTGGTCTTATTTAGATGGATAGTGAATACTCTTGTCGCTGTGGCTTACAGCTTCTCTCTTGAGAGATGATTTGTCATCACCCCAAGCTACAAGAAAACCAGTTCCATTTGCGACACACAGATAGGGTTTGGCAAATGTACGTTTATAGTTATCAGCATGCAAAACACAGTTTCTTCTTGTGTTATTAATTATCGTATTTTTATACAAACAACTGTAAACATACTTTTGCCCCACGCTGCACTGTATTTATAAGCGGGTAGACAACTGGTAGCTTTTGGCTTTGGATACCTTGTTGGCAACATCTGTTCTGGCTCACAGGGTGTTTTTTCCATGCTGAAGTTATTTGAAGGGTATTTTTGGATAGTAACTTCACAGAGTTTAATGGTTACATTATGCATGTATTCATCTGGGTTCCTCTGACATGTCAGTGTTTTTCATCTCTGTTGGCCTTGCCGTCAGGTACGGGTTCCAACATCTTGATTCCTCCTGTGCTTGCTTTGGGAGAAATGGTTGTGATGATAAGTTCTGAACAAAACTTAACAGCTGGATACTATAAGGTGTTGCACGCCTTATGAAATTGGGGATTGATATATATCCTTCTTAGAAAGCAATCCCTGCACTCACAGTAGAAGCATTCTCTTCACCACAACAGCTGCTGTTCAAGTTCTTCTGCATTAGATGATGAATTCAAGGTCACGTTCTTTTTAAAGATTTTATTGGGGTGGGGTGGAGTGATGGGGAGAAAAGGCATACAACTGTAATTTAATAACAATAAAAATTAAAAAAAAAGATTTTATTGATTTTTATAGAGCAAGAAAGGGAGGGAGAAAGAGAGGTAAACATCAATGTGTGGGTTGCTTCTTGCGCGCCCCCTATGAGGGACCTGGCTCACAACCCAGGCATGTGCCCTGACTGGGAATCAAACCAGCGACCCTTTGGTTCACAGGCTGGTGCTGAATCCACTGAGCCACACCAGCCAGGGCCAAAGTCACATTTTTATCGCCACTTTGGTGTGATTGTTCCTCAAGAGGGCAGCAGGAGAAGTCCATTGTGCAAGCCTCTCAGTGGCCTGTTATACACCGCCCATGTACTGTGTGTCAGCCCTGCAAGTAGCAGCGGGAGCCCCTGCCTCCTCCAAACACCCCCGAAGGATGCCAGGGGCATGATCCTGGTGCCAGGAGGCCCAGATGGGTTTTCCTTCCACCTCTACCATGTGCCAACGTCTCTGATGTGTCTGTCTACATTTGGAAGTTAGGGAATAGGCAAAAAGACAAGTAGTCCAGAGGTTAGAACTTGGCAGGGAAAGAAACATTCCAGCAAATCTGAGGTGCACCCTGACTCTGTCTCCTGCAGCTTGGGCCCTGCAGAGCAAGAAAGAGATGTGCGTAGCACAGACGGCTTTGCCTATCCTGTGGCTGTAATCATGTCGGCTCTCTGCTGTGTTGTTACCAATCACAAGCTTTCCAACTTAGACAAGCCTCCTGCTTCAATGTGACTGAATGGGCGAGGTTTTCCTTTATGGCCATATCCTAATATTTAGTAAAGTCAGCCACTAAAGGATTTAAATATTGTATTTGACCTTTTTCAATAGTCATTGCCAGTAATGGCGTTGTTTCTGCACCTGCCTTACTATGCTACTCCTTTCTTAGTTCTTCCAGAAGCTAACTCTGATGTGAATTTTAGTTTGCCAAATAGTTAATAAGGGAGGGCTCAGGGATCAGACCCTGGGTAAGGAAGAGAACAAAGCAGGAGAAGTCCAGTTGTTTGTGATATTTGGCCTTCGCTGTCACCCTGGGGTGGGGGATTCTGGAGAGCCAGGATCAGCGTGCTGCTTCCATCAGTCACAGGGTTTGGGCGGGCCTGGGAGGGGCATACCCTTGGAAAACGTGTCTCTTTACAGTAGAGGCCTTTCCTGAAGGGGATGATAGATGGAAGCTGGGGCAAAGTGTCCTTCCTTGAAGAAGGAGCTTGGTGGGTCATTGCTTTCATCACAAAAGTAGCACTGAAAATTTGACACATCAGAAGATAAGCTAACTTGTCGTAGTTCTGGCTTATTGGTTTCCAAAGATATTTTGCAAACTGTCGTCTGGAATTTTGTAATTAAAAACCAAGTACTCCTTAGTTTAGAGGTAGAGCTCTGTTTCATTATGAAGTACTGCTTTATTTTCTTTTAATGTCGTCATTGATTTAATGATACAGATAGATACTGCCATCCATGATTTTAAGTCTATTACCTATGTGTCCTCCAAGGATATAGAGCCTCATTGTTTTTATTTACGGATACATAAAAATAATGACAGACAAAATAACGAGGTTCTGACTTACTTAGAATTAATATTCAGTTGAATACTTCCTGTTAGTTTGTTCTTGAACAATATCCTGCATTTGTGTGGCTTTGTAGACTATGTTTTGGAATATATGTTTTCCCCTTTTAAATATGACTGCCTGAATATTGCTTCTGTTATTCATTCGATGATCATTAGCAAATGCTAGACTAACCTACGTTGCCCTATACACCTATTTATATAACGCTCATTGCCTTGGTAACTAAGTGCTTCTTATTTAGAAAATAAACCATGTTGGGGGGTAAAGGAAGGGTAGTGGCTCAAGGAATTCTTGCCATGTTAAGAGCCTGTTTGCTAGCAGTGGAAAGGGGAAAACAGGGAAATAATGCTTTAGTCTCACCGTAATTCTTAGTAGCTCTTCCTGGGTCAGGTTATTAAAGAATCAGTCATGTGGCAAAAACTGAGTTTGCCTTAGGGTTCCATAATAATTCATGACATTCACAGTTTCATACATTTGCCAAATAATCTGTGCTCCAGAAAGGAGTGACCGTAAGAACTGAGCAACAATCATTACTCTTTGCTGCCAAATAAAACTGTCAACCCAATGTCATGTCACATTTAAGAAAGATATGGCAGAACCTCTTAGCTTTATTCAATGATTTTGAATGAAGAGATTTTATTCATTCTTAATTAACTTAAAGTTCAAAATTGGTAGCAAGTTTTGAATGGAGAGAAAAAGAAATTTTACTAACTAAATGTTGCATGTTAAAATGTATTTTGACATTTGAAATGAAATTCTTCCATTTGGTAATGCAGTCATGAAGGATCTTTGAAGGCTGAGATAGTTATTTGATTGAAGTTTTCTCAAGCAGTGAAATCAACCGCGTGGCAAGAAATGGATTGTTTCCTTCGGTGTGCATGGTAGGACCATTAAGATGGAGTTAATTCTTATGAGGAGGCAGTTGAATGAAGTCAATGATTCCTTTCTATAGCAAATGATTTTTGTAGAATGTGTTTTAGGAAAGGTCATAAACGTTGTTAGTGTTAGGGAAATAATCATCAGGAACCCATGGCAGGGTTGTCTAGCAGGGAGTAGCTGCATTTCACCACAAATACGATCCTTTTCCCTCCAGATGCGGATGAGTTAGGATTTGAATCTGTTGTTTGAGTGTTGACCCAAAAATATTTTTAAAGAGTTCATATGTTGATAAGTGATTCTTATAAAGAAAAGCATCAGTAAGTCATTTGGTACCACAGAATGACATCAATATTCAAGACTATGGATGTTCAGATTCCAAAATGCACCGTGCTTTGTTTTACTGTAGTCGGTTTTACATGTTGTCAGTTCAGGTGACGAAGTTTGTGCAGAAACAGCTAGTGGTTAACAATTTCTCTTGGCCAAATATTAGTTTAATTTGTTAGTGTTATTTTTCACTGTAGGGAACTTAATATGAAATTCATTTTAGCAGAGTGGTTTTCCGTGTGTGTGTGTGTGTGTGTACTTATAATATTTTTTGGAGTCCTATTTCTTTTCATTTTAAATCTTTATAGTACACCTGAGAGAATTTTTGCAACAAATTTAAAATTGCAGAAGATAAATACTCTAAGGATGTG
The DNA here is from genome assembly GCF_022682495.2 of Desmodus rotundus. NCBI lineage: Eukaryota > Metazoa > Chordata > Mammalia > Chiroptera > Phyllostomidae > Desmodus > Desmodus rotundus. The sequence goes on from NC_071400.1 coordinate 79,943,323, forward strand.
AGAGGAACTAGGAAAATACATGATTCACATAGTTATAGTATTGCTAGATACAATATTTAATATATTCCCAATATTTTTGCCATGATTTAGAGTATGACTTGTGAGAAAACTGTACTCAGTAAACATCTGCATGGAAACATATGATTATACATTCCAGTTTTTGTCCTTGCTACATATTTTCTTGAAAATTTTCATGTCCTATAAGAGATATACCAGGATGCCCCATTTCTTAGTGCTGATGTGGTATCCTGCTATGTCAAGTGTATCAGTTAGTTATGTGAAAATTACACACAAATTTTAGTACGTACAGACAACATTGTTTTTCTCCCTCATACCAAATGTGTGTGACTGTTGGTGGCACTAGGAGGGCAGCTCTCCAAGCGGAGGCGCTGGGAGCTAACACGGGTTTCCATGAGTACCATGGCACAGGAAGGGCAAGGTCAAGAATGCCCTATGCACATTCTGCTTGCATTTTGTTGGTGAAAGCAAATTATGCAATCTCAGCTACCTGCAACTGTATGGGAGGGTTGTATCAGCTCTAGCCCCAGAGGCGTGGGAAGAAAGCTGGAGGTAGTGTTGGAACCACGACTGTGTCTCAAGTTGGACATCTTCCGTTTCAGTGGAATGCACAGTAACTTCCGGGAAAATGGATAATAATTTTATGATTATTTTAATATATGTGCTATTTGACGAAGGTACCACATAACATTCTAGTCATTTCTGTGATGCTGTTTGAACCAGTTTTGGTTGAAGTGATGATGCAGAAGAACCAAATGCACATAGTCTCTTTGAAGGGGACAAAGAATCTTAAACAGAGTTGTGTTTGTTTCTTTCTTTTTTTTTTTATCATGGCATAGCCTACTTTGTTCTTCATGGGAAAACACCTATTTTTCACTGTTTTCCTTTATTTTTATTGTTGACACTATTGCAAATGTCCCCACCTTTCTTCTCCTTTGTCCCCCTCCTCCCAACTCCCGCTCCCCCTTCCCTCTGGCCATCGGTACACTGTTGTCTGTGTCCATGGGTCATACATATATTTTCCTTCGCTAGTCTCTTCACTTTCTTTCATCCAGATGGGGAAACACCTATTAAATCACAAGTGAGTCAATCTGGGAAATACAAAAAGAAGCCATGTTTTAGCAGTACTGCCATATTTCATTTTGCAGCAGAACAAAATGCATTTTGTGTTACGAATAATATATGGATAGAAGATATCAGGAAGAACTGACCAGAACCCAAAGATGATGCGTACTCCCTATATGTATTGTGTATTTAATCAACTATTGTAGACGAATTGTAAGCAGAGCATGGATTTAAAGTGAGACACACCTCAATTGCTGCTTGACAATTTTGATTTTAGCTGTCCTACCAAAGCTCTCTGCATCTCAGAAGCCACATCTATAAAATAACAGTGAGTTATTTGTGCAGTTATTGTGAAAATTGAACAAAATGACATATAAAGCTCTTATTACAGAGGCTAAAATATTGTACACCTTCACTAAATCTGGAACATGACAACTGGTCATATACTATGGAAAATATTCTCATTTCTATGCAAGTCTGTGGCAAGTAAACTTGGAACATACTAACTGCTTAGGCAGTTCCTTCATAGTAGGCAAACTTCCTCTACTCGTGTAAAGATATCATGCTGTTCCTCACAAGAAGAAAAGAAATGTCAAAGTTGTGCATAATAATATTAGCTCCATATTTTTGTTTCTTCTTCTCATTCAGGCACTGTACCAGGTCCTTAACATGTATTAGCTCATTCTGTGCCCAGAAGAATAATTTGAGGCTGGCTTTATTTGCCTGATGTACTGAGTAGCAAATTGCAATACTACATGTAGTAATAGTAGGCAGTGAAATTGCATACATCTATTTTATTGCTAAAATGCTTAATTCTATTCTTGAAGAGTGGAAAGTACACCAAAGCCAGATCTGAAGCGAGAATTAGATTCTAATGTCAGAAAGTAATGTGGAACGCTAGGGCAGCTAAAATTATGCTTGAAAATCCTTAAGGTTCCCCCAAATTATAGCATTATAAGAGGTTTACACTCATAGATACACATTTGGCAAGACAGAGGCTAAGGGCCAAAGTCTCCAAAGAAACTGCAGATCTTTTCTCCTAGTTCCTTTGGGGAAATAGACGTTATCTATTGGGAAGGTGGACATATTTAAAGATGTTATGTAAGTTGCGATGTGCGCGCGCGCTCTCTTTCTCTCTCTCTCTCTCTCTCTCTCTCTCTCTCTTCCTCCCTCCCTCTCCTCCCTCCCCCTCACACATCCATTTCCCCACATAAGTTAACTAAGATGTGTGAACACTGTATAATACGTTAATGATGCATCAAAGATAAATGACCATAATACAAATGACAGATAACCTGGAATCGAATTCTGTAAACTCTTTTACACTGTATTAATTTCCAACTGAGTCTACCTTCATACCAAGTTATTAGAATAGCAAAATAAAAAAAATGGTCACCATGTCATTTTGTATATCACCAAAAGCAGTGGACCTCAATGCTTGCTTTTCTTACTCTTATGCTCCCAACACAAATGTTTTGTCTCATTTATTGATGTAAAGATTTTAAGGAATATTAACCTTTGACAATTTGGGAAACCGAAGTGGGTGGGTCCACTCAGTGTGTGCAAAGTAAGAGGGAGGTGAGATTGGGGTGAAACTGCCGGTTTGACAAGAAAGAAAATGTATTTAGAAGAAATTGTTTTAAATTTTAACAGCCTTGCTCAAAATAAAGGTATAGAAGCTCTTGGGCATTTTTGGTGCATTCAATAAAGAAGAAAATTGCCAATGAAGTAAATGTTGAAAATGGCACCACAAAATGCTATTTTTATTTTCTTTATTCAGCAGGCTGATTTTATGTGTTTTCGTTTTAAAAGCACATTGAAAAAGGGAGGGTTTACATAAGTTTAATGCCAATATATGTTCCCCATCTATTTTTCTTATGAGAACTAAAATTCAGCTGTGAATTGTGGTATTTTGTGTTTGGGGTTTCAGCATTTATGACAAGGAAGGGATTAATGTCCAAACCAAGAATCAGACACTACAATTCCACAGAAAAATCTAGGGCACGTGAATGCTTTAGGCTGGTTCAATTTCTGGTGTCCCGTTGTCTTTGAAAATATTTGGCAGGTAAAACAAAGTAAGGTAAATGGCCTTATAAAAATCATCCATGTTTTATATAAATATCAAATCATTATGTTTTATACCTGCAACTAATATGTTGTAGGTCAATTATATATCAATTAAAAAATCATGATAAGAAGCTTTTTGGATCCTAGTTTCCTTCCTCTTCATAGTAAAGGAATGGTTTAGGAAAGGTTGTTATTTGGAATTCCATAAGTAAAGGAAGAGTAAAATCTTTTTCTCTTTGACCTTTATTATGGATAGCAGTGAGAGTCAGCGACAGCAAAGGAGACAGTCAACAAAATGAAAAGACAAGCAACTGAATGAAAGAACATATTCACCAATGATACATCTGATAAAGGATTAATATCCGAAACTGTATAGAGAAGTCTTACAATTCAACACCAAAAAACCAAAAAACAATCCAGTTAAAAAATGGGCAGAGGATTTGAGTAGGCACTTTTCCATAGACATACAGGTGGCCCATAGACATATGAAAAGATGCTCAAAGTCACTAATCACCAGAGAAATGCAAATAAAATCACAGTGAGATATCACCCCGTACCTGTCAGAATGGCTATCATCAATAAATCAACAAATAACAAGTGTTAGCAAGGATGCGGAGAAAAGGGAACCCTAGTACACTGTTGGCGCAAATGCAGACTGGCGCAGCCTGGCACAGCCACTGAGGAAAACAGTATGGAGCTTCCTCAAAAAATTAAAAATGGAACTGCCTTATGATACAGCAATTCCACTTCTGGCTGTATATCCTAAGAATCCTGAAACACTAATTCGAAAGAATGTATACACCCCTGTGTTCATAGCAGCATTATTTACAAGAGCCCAGCTATGAAACCAACTCAAGGGCGCATCAGGAGAAGAGTGTATAAACACATTGTGGTATATTTATACAATGGGATATTACTCGGCCACCAAGGAAATGAAATCTTACCACTTGTGACAGCATGGATGTACTTTGAGGGTGTTATGCTGAGTGAAAGAACTCAGAGAAAAACAAATACGATATGATTTCACTTATATGTGGAATCTAAAGAACAATATAAACAAACGAACAAAACAGAAACAGACTCATAGATACAGAGAACAGACCAACGCTTGCTAGCGGGGAGGGGGTTGGGGACCTGGGTGAAAAAGGTGAAGGGACTGAGAAGTACAGATTGGCAGTTACAGAACAGTCATGGGGATGTAAAGTACAGCATACAGAATATAGTCAATAGTATTGTAACAACTGTGCATGGGGCCAGGTGGGCACTGGAAATAACTGGGAGGCCGCTACGTAAAGTACATGAGTGTCTGACCTCTGTGCTGTACCCCTGACACTAATACAAAATAATATTGAATGTAAACTGTAATAAAAAAAATCTTAAAAAATTTTAAAAAGAAATTGAGGTAGTAAATAAAAAACGAAGGGAAAAATGAAAGAATGGATACATTCTCTCAATGGGATGTAATTTCGCCCTTCTCTTAATCCCCTTTTTGTGCTCGTATATTTTTTGTATAAGAGTATTAATCTGTCTTGGATGTAACAATAAGGACCATGTCTTATCTAAAAAATGGAAAATACTGCTGATATATGTAAGTCTCTGATCTGATCTTCAACTACTTTTATTTGCGATCATTTTTTAGGCAAGTGATTGCTTATTGGTTTAGATGTTTTTTCCTCTCTGCCTATACGTATTTACTGAAAGTCCACCAAACAATCTCTTCACATACCCACCGTTCATTTATTCCTACTTCATCCATGCTTAAGTGAAAGTGAGGATGCATTGACTTCCTAGCTCCTGAAATAAACTGTAAATAACACTGTGAAGATGAAGGCATTTCACAAAATCAAATCTATGACTCATAATGTTTGGTTTATTTTTGTTTTCCAGAGAGTTTTCTGTCTTCAAATTTGTAAAGTATGTAAAATGTCAAAAATAAAACATATTAAATATCTCTATATTTGTTTTCTCTTTGAGTATATTTATTTCTTTTTATTTTTTCTTGTTCAGTTACAGTTGTTCCCATTTCCCCCCATTACTCTCCCTCACCCTACCCACCCCCACGTCCCACATTCAACTCTCCCCCGACCCCCCCGCCACCACCATTGTCTCTAAAGGACTCTTTGAGTATATTTATAAAGTTTGTTTCTGTTCTGGAAGTTCAGAACCTGTCAAAGTACTATGCTGTGTAATAATTTTATTTTATTTTGTTGGTATTTTCCCATTATTATGAACTAAATCTTGTTAAAATGCATTATTGATATTAGTGTTTAGTCTGGAAGAAACTTTCTGGGGTGGAACACATTTTCAGGGAGTATTTTATCATGAAGGAATAGGTTTTAGGTGTCACTGCAGATAAAGTTGAATTACTTTGATTTTCTCCTTAGGTTGAGTCACTCTTCACAAAAAATCTTTTGATAGGCAGTGACATCTGCTAGAAAAGTGGCAAAACGCTGCTCGCATTTGATACACTAAATGAGCAAAGAGAACTCAGAGGACATGAGCTGCACTCGGAGCTGTGCCTGTCAAAATATCAAATTTCTCTCTACCTATTTCCTGCCCCCACACCTTCATCCTAAAATAAGGAAGGGAAGTGATTATTCAACATGCATTTACATCTCTTTGTTCTTCCATATCACTGGGAATTGAAACCCAGGCTCATTAGACGAAGCCTAGAGAAATGAGCTTTGCTTTTCTCTCTCTTCTGTGTTTATATACATACAATTTAAATATTGTGTTTGTTTATATTTATACTATTTTTATATTTGTATTTTAATGTTTGTGTGTTTGCATATTATATGTGCACATATACATATGCTTGTACATGTATATATATGTTTACATTTGTAGGTGCATACTTAAGTGTATGTGCGTGAATGTGTGTATCTTGTTAGAATGTAAAAGACAATGCCCCAAAGAGAAAGTGGTAACTACTATTAATTGGACAGACTTAAGTTTCCAGGATGTATGGATCAAAATTTCTTCTCAGATAATCTTGAGAAAATTCATAACAGAACTTATTTCCTAGCTAGGCGGTGAAGTTCCCTTAAAGGAGGAGTTCCTTTTTTCCCCCAGCTTCATTGAGATATAACTGACACCCAACATTGTGTATGTTTAAGGGGTACCCTATCTGGCTACTCAATATGTGCATATATTGCTAAATGACTAGCATAGTAAAGTCAATTAACACATCCATAACCTCCCAGACTTACATTTGTGTGTGTAGCGAGGAGAGAACTTTTAAGATTTACTTTTAGCAGCTTTCAAATATACAATACAGCATTATTAACTATAGTCAGCATGCTGTGCATTACTTCCCCAGAACTTATTCATCGTGGGAGTGGAAATTTGTGCACTAGAAGAACCTCCACCCTTTTCCCCTGTCCGCGACCCACCCCTGGCAACCCCCAGTCTACTCTCTGTTTCTATTGGTTTGGTGCTTTCAGATGCCAGATATAAATGAGATCACACAGTATTTCTTTTTCTGTGTGACTTATTTCACTTAGGATAGTACTCTCAAGGTTAATCCATGTTGTCACGAATGGCAGAATTTCCTTCATTTCCATGAGGGAAAAAAATATACTTTTTTCTCTTTCCATTGATTTGTCCACAGGCATTTAGATTGCATCCTGTGTCTTGGCCACAGTTGATAATGCGACAGGGCTGCAATGAACGTGGTGGTAGAGATATCTTCTTGAAGTAGTGATTGCGTTTCTTTCAGGTCTTTTTTAGTTTTACATGAAATTTAAGATTGCTTTTCTATTGCTGTGAAAAATACCATTATAATTTTAATAGGAACTGAAATTTATTAACCCCACTGAATGTGTACTGAGTGTCAGACTAGGCATTTCACATGTTCGTATTTTATTTTCACAGGTGTAGGGTGAGAAGTATAATGAGGGTCGAGAAATTATGTGACTTCTTCAAGTGGCAAAAGTGTGGGGTGTCTACTATGTTCTAGGTACAGATCGAGTCTCTAGGGATACATCAGGAAATGAAACTGAAACAAAGATACATTCCTGTTTTATGGAACTTTGGATCTAGTTGAAGGTTATTTAAAAAATCAGTGATATTTATAGTATGTTAGATGATGATAAGTGTAGAGAGAATCAAGCAGGGAAGTGGATGCCTACAGGATGTAGGGCATGTGAAGACACTGAATTATTTTTGAGTATCTGTTCCCCTGCTCCTTTCAAAAGCAGTGCCGAGGGCGGGGAAAGGGATGTGGGATAAAATCTAGGCTTTTAATGTTCAATTTTCAACCCAATTCAACAATAGGATGGCTTAAAGAGTGAGGAGGTCCATTCTAAATAAAGTCGCTAGGGAATGAGTATTATTTGAGATAAATAATGCTAATTGCCAAGACAGATAAAGCCTTGGAGCTCAGTGAGTTACCACAATCAAGTATTACTTGTCTGATTGTAGTTTGGGTAGCTCTCCTCCATCTTCTAGTTACACAGTTTGTTACATTTAGTCACCAGTTCATCACAGTCCCTTGGACGAAACTAGTCACATGACCCCAGCATAACTGCAGGAAGCTGGGAAATGTATTTGAACACATGCAATATTTTATCACGCTACTTGTCTCTTCCAGAGAAGGCTTCTTAAAGAAGGTATTTGCGTTAAGACTAAAACAACGTTTTCATCTGTATTTTAACGTGAAAGCATATTAAATGAAAATGTTAAGGGTCTTTAGGGTCAGTCATCAACATTATATATTTCATTGAACTTTTTCAGAAGAGCAAAACTTCTAATGATTTCAAATTTATATATTATGTGCCTTGTAATAGAGATGGATACGCTTATTTCTAAAATGCATCCTCTTAAAATTTTATAGATGTCATTTAAATTTCCTAGCATAAAAATAATATAGCAGGGTAGAAATATAATCAAGAAAAGAGAAAACTAGAAAAACATTAAAGTAAATATATTATCATTTTTTGGTAATAGTCACTACCAAGGTGACTCTGAAGAACTTTTTCCTATGCAAAAGAAACATAGTAGAATATAAACTTCTGGTGGCATGATTTAAGGTAAGTGTGCTGTAACACCCCTAAGAAGTCACTTCAACATTGAGTTAACTTGTCATCTAAAGGCAGTTAGATGAAATTTTTTGCAGAATTTATCATTTGATTTACTGACCAATTTTTATAGACTTGCAAATAATAAGACCATTTCGGTTATAGTACAGAATAATTAAAAACTAGTCATATCTGATTTATTTTACTCTTATTTTTAATCAGTGCTTTAACTAGAAAAGAACCCAAATGAGATCACTTTTATAACAGTGGAAAGACGGTGTAATAATCTGTCGTTTCTCCCTGGGTCCCCCGCCCTCAGGCCCCCAGAGGAATGTAGATTTGAGAGGATATTCAGATAACCATTGCCTGAGTGACCTTGACATTCCAAAGAATGTCAAAGTGGATGCCTACAGGATGTAGGGCATGTGAAGACACTGAATTATTTTTGAGTATCTGTTCCCCTGCTCCTTTCAAAAGCAGTGCTGAGGGTGGGGAAAGGGATGCGGGATAAAATCTAGGCTTTTAATGTTTAATTTTCAACCTAATTCAACAAATCCTGCGCCCTCTGTGGAGGAGTCACTGGGAAATGCTTCAGGGATGCAGTCCTTGGAAATTGACTCTGCAACATGGAAGCTTACATCTACATAATGAGAAACGGAAAGGGTATACAAGGATTTCAAAGAAAAGGCAAAGTTCTCTATGTGGAAAGAGCACATACAAATAACTGAGAAGAGAAAGGAAACTGTGTTTAGGTTTGTGGAGTCAAGACAAATGTCAACTATTATACAGACACATGGAGAACGGATCTTGAAGAACAATTAGAATGTTTCTGGACAGAGGTTAGAGACGCAGAAATACAGAGAGCTGCTTACTAATTTATTCATTGGCAGGGTGGAGGGAGGGGCCTTAATAGCTTCCCTTTATGAAGTCAAGACTTTATTGCCTCACTCAAAATGCCTCAGCATCCAACTAGCATCTCCGTGACCTTCCCTCTGACCTAACTTTCCACTACAAACTAAGCAACCTACACATCAGACTTCAGCTTTCCTACCAAAAATAACCTGCATTTTTTCCCCTACACTTGCTAGTCTATCTTCAATAACAGAGCTGGGCAATCAGTGTAGCAAAGAGATGAAACCAAGAAAGAGTGTAATTTTGGGTGAAGTCCCAGACTCAGCCTGATGCCACAGAGCCCTGGGGAGTGCAATTTACACTTGAGAGTCTGTCTCTTCTCAAAGTCAAGGAACCGGACTTTCATTCTCTCATTCACTCATTGGCTAGAGGCCTCCCACGGAGGTGGGGGATGTAAAACTGGCAGGCACTTCTAGCTGTCTTCTTACAGTGCCCAAGAACAATCCTAAAAATGTCACAGAAGAGCCTTTAGCAGTAATGTATGTAGAAACTGGGACAAAGATGTATAAGGCTGTTAAAGGACCATCTGAATAGGGTATCAACAGCACCCCCTGCCGGTCTGACTTGTTCCCTAGGTTAGAATTAATTTTAATTTTCAGTTTTGTTCCTTTGATGTAGTATGGGGAACCATTCCAAGCGTGGGAAATGTGGCCCAGTCCCCACTCGGAAAAGCCAGTGGACAGCGAGGTTGGCGGGCAGGACCCATGTCCACAGATAGGTTCTCTCATGGGGAATCAGGCCCTCATTGTACCTAGGCTGCTTTTGAGACTTGCTCTTGGTAAAACTCCCTCACCCTGGATTGAGGCAGCAAAGGTTTACTGCATTTCTTTAAAGTAACTTCCTAAAACCTATGCTGAACCTTCGAAGGACCAGTGTAACCAGCTTAACCACTTTTCCCTTTACATTCGCAAATATCCTCCCTCTTTTATGTAATTACCAGCACCCTCTCCTTTGTTTTCAGTAACCGCCTAAAGCGAGCCTGTGCATAGTAAATGAGGATCATGCTCAATGTAATGTGCCCAGAAAAGCAATAAAAGCCTGTCAAGGTAAGGAAGGGTCAGACACTCTTCTCTTGAGAGAGTGGCTGAGGCATCCCTTTTCCTCCACAGGACTCGGTAGTCTGTGTGTATTTGTCTGTTGCTGCCACAACACCGGATGCTGCCAGCCGGGATCCGCATCAATGTACTATTTGTATTTCTCCTGGCATTTAATATGTGCTGTTTTATATTATTATTCACCCAATAGGTGTACTGTACAAGATACTAAATTCCTTGTGCAGATGTTATTTTCAGTTAAATTACAGTACACACTTGAGTTTATACTATGTACTAGGTATTGTGCTAGGTGGATAAGTAGACCAAAAATAAGAGGAATGGTTGCTACGCTTGAGACTTTCTAGTATACAACTGTGTACTGTCTGAAACGAATTGGATAGGCCCCATAGAGAAGAGAGAGAATCCAGAAGCTTCAGTCTCAGACCTAGTATCAAATCTTGATTTGATATGCAGTCATCCATCCCTGGTCTCTTAGGTCTTCTCCAGATCTTGGCTGTAATGTATAATACTGCAGTGAACATAGGGATCTATGCATCTTTTTGAGTTAGTGTTTTCATATTCTCTGGATAAATACCCAGAAGTGGAACTGCTGGGTCATATGGTTGTTCTATTCTTAATTTTTTGAGGAGCCTTCGTACCATTTTCCATAGTGGCTGTACCAATGTACGTTCCCATCAATAATCTACAAGAGTTTCTTTTTTTCTGTCTCCTCTCCAACTCTTGTCATTTCTTGTCTTTTCGATAATAGACATTCTAACATGTGTGAGGCGATAAAAGAATGAAATGCTGCTATTTGAGACAACATGGGTGGACCTGGAAATAAGACAGAAAAAGACCAAAACCGTATGATGCCAATCATGTGGGGAACACAAACCAAAAAAAGAAACGAGTGGACAAACATAATAAAATAAAATCAGACTCATCGCTACAGACAACAGATTGGCAGTTACTAGAGGAGAAAAGGCTAGGAGGAAGATGAGATGGGCAAAGGGGGTCATATTTATGGCAGTGGATGGAAACCAGGCGTTTAATAGCGAGCACACGAGAGTGTACACAGACATCAAATTATAGTGTTGTACACGCTGAAACTTATATAATGTTATTAACCAATGTTACCTCAATAAAAACTTTAATTTTTTAAAAAAAACTCTTCATTCTAATAGTTTCTAATTATATGACCATGGACAAATAACCTCGCAAATTATTGGCAAGTTACCTGTTTGAATCTAAGTCTCCTCATTTCTTTTTTAAAAAGATTTTATTTATTTATTTTTAGAGAGCAGAGAAGGGAAGCAGAAAGAGAGGAAGAGAAACATCAATGTTTTCCCAATGGGGGACCTGGCTGGCAATCCAAGGCATGTGCCCTGACTGGGAATCGAACTGGCGACCCTTTGGTTCGCAGGCCAGCACTGAATCCACTGAGCCACACCAGCCAGGGACAAGTTTCCTCATTTCTAAAAGGAATGTTGTAATTCTTTCTTAACAATGCTTTTGTAATCTCGCTGCCATGTGATCTTTAGAAGTCATTCAATTAATATTGTTTTCTTCTCTTTAAATTCCTTTAAATATCGAGCACAAGGCTTTGCACAAAATATATTCATAATGTCATCATTAAACACAAGTGGCGAAAGAGAGGAAGGTCAGAGCTGTGAGCATATTCAGTGAATGGTGATTAATGAAGTTTAAGTAGATAATGAAATATAAATATCCATATGAATCTATCCCCCATATAAAATTTTGAGATAAGCTGTAATAAATGTGAAATTCCAGAACAGACTATTTATATGTAATTTGATTTATGGTGGAGAATTTTCAAAGTTCTTTCAGAAAAGCAATCCAAAATCATGATGAAGTATGGTAACTTCTATGAGAAACTGAAGGTGGTAGACCCTTGGGGTCCTAGAGGTAATCCAGTGTTTTTTCTCTGCTAGAAAACAATATCCGAAGTTGACATGCCACTTGGGAGCGCACATTTTGATGGTTACTTGCTGTTAACCATGGACAGGTTAAACATAGCTCCTTATGCCAGCTTTTTCCCTCCTACTCCGGACCCTCTAATGTGTTGAGAACCTATGTATTTTTATTTTCTTAAGATTTTATTTATTTCTATTTACAGAGAGGGGAAGGGAGGGGAAAAGAAAGGAAGAGAAACATCAATGTGTGGTTGCCTCTCACACACCCCCTACTGGGAACCTGGGCCGCAACCCAGGCATGTGCCCCGACTGGGAATCAAACTGGCGACCCTTTGGTTTGCAGGTCAGCACTCAGTCCACTGAGCCACACCAGACAGAGCAAGAATCTTTCTTGAGACCATGTTTGCAAGTAGATAATATAGGAGACTCATGATAGTCTAGGTGAGAGAATGGCAAATAGTAGCAGTGAAAGGAAGTAGTAATAGACAGTAAGTCCAAAAATAAAGATCAGGCTGTGGAACTTATGTATCAGCTATGTTTTGCTGGACTTTTTGTTCTTTCTTGAGAAATTTGAATTATATATGTGGCCAGAACATTGAGTGTGTGTTCCTATTTTCTGGGTGCGCTGTGGATGTGCATTTCCATGGTGATAAGATAGTCCATCTCACCTTTTGAACAGCATCTTCTCCCAGATGACCCTGGTGCAAAGCCAGCATTCCTGTCATTGTGAAATTCTTGTCCCGTGAGGTTTCCAGTGTCCCCAGTGTGCAGCCGGGGGATAAGCAGCAATTCGTCCCCTATGTGTTGGGGCTGTAATGGAATCCCAGTGTGTTCAACTCTAGTGAGAAGCATTGTTGTATTTTGTTAGGTGGTAGCAATGTTTATCTTTTCCCCATACTTATGGAGGTTTAATTGACAAATAAAATTATGCATATGAAAGTTGTTCCACATGCTATTTTGATATATGTATATATTGTGAGATGATTGCCACAAACAAGCTAATTAATATAGCCATCACTTCACATAGTCCCCGGTTTTTTGTTTTTTGTTTTTTGGTGGCCAGAATACATAAAATCAAATGTCAGCCAATTTCAGATATACAGCAGTATGATACATGGTATTATTATTTTTATCGTGCTGTACATTGGATCTCCAGAACTTATAAAATACTGTTGTATTTTGTGTGATATAACTGTGGAGCAGAATCACTGTACAGCTTAAGCCCTTTGACATGCGTCCTCAGCTCTAAACATGCTACATGGTCAGACATTCTTCCCTAGAATGTTCACTGCCCCATTTGGTTCTCTTAAATGCTCCATGGTTTTAAATGCATGCCTCTAATGACATCAATCCATTTTATTCTATCTTCAATTCCATTTTATTCCATTCCCAGTCAGGGCACATTCCTGGCTTGCAGGCCACTTCTCTAGTAGGGAATGTGCGAGAGGCAACCACACATTGATGTTTCTCTTCCTCTCTCTTCCCCTCCCTTCCCCTCTCTCTAAATAGAAATAAATCTTAAGAAAATAAAAAAGGGTTCTCAACGCATTAGAGGGTCCAGAGTAAGAGGGAAATAGCTGGCATAACATCAAAAACACTTGGCCTTAATTCTCAATATGATTTGACAAATTTTAGAGTAGTCTTTAGTCACTGAATCATGTTGTTTTCTAAATAAAAAAAATCCTAGTGATGAACTAGAGTTAAAGGTTGGAGAATTTCTCGTACATATCTAGAGTCATTTTTCATGTATATAGACACAAATAAATATGTAGATATATACACATATACATATATACACACCTACATATGTGTGCATGTTTTGAAATGTTTTGTTTTAAGATTTATTATTTTTAATTCTGTTCCTTCAAATTTTTGCTTTCAGCAAAGTGATTCTGTGAAACAGATTTTACATGTAATACAAGTGGAAATTCAGACCATCAGATCAGAGAGGCTTTCCTCAATGGATGTATTTTTGGTAGTTAGCTTTCTAGAATTTTTTTTTTTTTTTTTTTTTTTTTTTTTTTTTTTTTTTTTTGCTTTTCAAGTCTCTGTTATGACTAATTATGCTTTCAGCCCAAAATAGCAACTCAAAATATTCAGGTGTTTAAGCACTTCTCAGTTCAACATTGTAGACTGTGGTGCCCATTCAGTACGTACAGCTCATGTTAATTTGGGGGATTTGGTCTTTGTTAATTAACCCCATCACTGGTAAAATAGTGTCTTAAAAAAAATTGAAGACATGGCTTCTCTGAAAATCTGCAAAGTAATTGTTTATCACTGATAATGAAATCATTAAATTCAGCTGTACTTCTTTTTTTTTTGCATGAAAGACTATTGGCAATTTGAATTAAAGCATGTACTAAGTTGCCCTATACTGTATCAGAAATGAATTAGAATGTGGCCTGAATTTAGAGCAAGACATTCAATGTTTAGGTACCGCAACCAAATGTACTTGGTTTGCACACCCCGGGTTTAAAAATTTGTTCCCACTTTGCATTGTTCTAAATGTTCTCATTGGATAAACAAATCCCTGATTTCTAAGGTAGGATTTTTGAGAGTTCACAAATAATACTGTATTTGTGATTTGATTGACCAAGTGACACCGAAGTGCTGGAATTAATTCACAATCCATAACAGAAATAGGGAGCCGTCACTCCCAAGGCTGTCGTCTTCAGATCGTGCTGGACTCCCCTGCAGGGCTGATGAACAGCACACATTGGCTGTGACTCACTCCCAGAGTCTCTGAGTCAGTGGGTGGTACAGGACCTGAGAATTTGCATTTGCAACCAGTTTGCAGATGCTGCTATTTCTGGGACCACACTTTGAGAACCATTCTTCTCAGACATCTCCCTCATTGTCTCATCCTAGTCCTGTTCTCGACACTTTTACTTGGGTACCATATTTTTTGGACTATTAAGATGCATGCCCCCCCCCCCACCGCAATTTGGGAGGAAAATGGGGGGTGCGTCTTATAGTCCAAATGTAGCTTCCATTTACATTGGTGAAATATTATGTTGTTTATGTTGTTAAATATTTTACCACATTTTTTGCTTCAAAATTTTTTTTTCCTATTTTCCTCTAAAACCAAGGTGCATCTTATGGTCCAAAAAACACGGTAACTACAGTAGCCTCCTCCCTGTTTCATTGATTCTAGTTTTACTTCTCTTCAGCCTTTTATCCACAGAGTAGGCAGAGCGATTCTTCTAAAATGAATACTGATTTATATCTATCTTGGCAGTCTTAAACTAAAATTCAAATTCTTAACGTTGACCTGAGAAACTTACCTTATCTGGCTCCCTGTTGTACCTCATTTTTCACCATTCCCCGCCACAGACTTAACTCTCCTCCAAGTTCACTGGCCTTCTAGGCTTTTCTTGACCATCTTTGCCAAGCATACTCCTACCTCAGGGCTTTTGCACTGAAGTTTTCTTTTGCTGAGGATGATCCCTTTCTCCCCCATATGTTTTGTATGGCTGCCCCTTTCATTTCACTGGTATCATGCAGGCTTTCCCTGACTACCCTATCTCGCAAAGCACTCTCTACTTGCTGCTTATACATTTACTTGTAATATGGCTCCCCACGCCAAAATGCAAGCATCTTGAGAGCAGGAAATTCTTTGTTCACTGCTATACCCACAATGCCAAAACAGTCTCAGGCACTGAAGAGATATTCAATTAGTATATATTGAATGAATAAGTGAATGAATGGATGGAGAAATGTCCCTTTCGCTGCTTCTTTTTCCTTCCTATCCAGACAATTAATTCTTCTGTTGTATTTCTCTTGTTGTCATGCCCTCCAATTATTCTTTGCTTATGCAGAGGCTCTCTCAATTTTGCCATAGGCACCTTACCTCCAACCCTCCTCCTTTAAGTGATATTAAATCTGCCCTGCCGGTGTGGCTCAGTGGATTGAATGCTGGCCTGTGAGACAAAGGGTCACCAGTTCGATTCCCAGTGAGGGCACATGCCTGGGGTTGCAGGCCAGGTCCCCAGTGGGGTGCACAGGAGAGGCAACCACACATTGATGTTTCTCTCCCTCTCTTTCCCCCTGCCTTCTCCTCTGTCTACAAATAACTAAATAAAATCTTGAAGTGATATTAAATCTTTGATGATTTAAAAAGAGTCTACACACACACACACACACATACACAGTTGAAAATCTTTGGCTTTTATGTCCGGATCGCTTTTTAAATCCTGCATTCCTGTCTTATTTGCGGCTTGCCCATTTTAAGTACTATAGTACGCCAACTTGATATTCTGCTCATTAGACTGTTTGATGTGAAGTGCTGACATACATAGAACATTAATTGCCAGCCTGAGGTTTCGTCTTTTTTTGTGTGAGAATGATTCAGTGCCACAGCTAGGAAGATGCCAGTAAATGTTACGCTGCAACCGCTCGGTCCGGGCATGGCCTCTTTGGCATGATTTCCTACCGATCACCGCTTTGATCCGGGAGTGAGTGCTGAACAGCCCCGCTCTATTAGGGCATGTCTGTCAGCAGCTACTTGGAATTCTGGTTTTGCAACCCATTCCATAAGGCAGAATCAGGCACATTTGATAAGCAGAATTATAGAGTCGAGATTAAGAATGAATTCCTTTCGAGTTCCAAAGCTTTCAGTTTCAATCAAATGTTCTGGCCTGTGAATTCTTCTTCCTTTACTCTCTAATCTTATACAGCGGTTTAATCCACTTTTCTCTAGAGATGAATTGAAATCTCTGATTTTGGTGTCTTTCACAACTCAAGGCTCACATTTCCTAGTGGTTGTTTCCCCTAAAATACCCCAGCAGTCCATCAAACTTTAGCCAAAACTGAATGTATCATCTTTTACCAAAATGAGCTCATATTCGTGAGCCCGTTTCTGGTAAGGGCACAATTATTTTTTTTTCATCCATAAATGTAGCATTAGGGAGATATGGTGAAGCATCTAAGTGCAAATACTAGGGCGCATCAAAGTGTATTTGAGCAGTATATGTAATTTGACATATACTCTTTACTAGTTCTGTTAGCATCATGAAAGTCATATAATTTCTATAAATATCAGAAAGAAAAACTATGAACATTTTGGTATAACTCAGATGATGGGGACAATCCAGTAAAGTCATCTTCATCTAACATTTTTATTCACACTGACGGGCACAGCATTATATGATATATTACTGGGAATATAAGTATCAGAATCTCTTTATGTTTCTAGACATTTCTGGTTGTGAATTCGTTTGTAGCCATTTTAAGTACTTGAAAACTGTATCATATCAATATGTGTTTCATTATTCTCTGGCGATGTCTCCGTATCTGTGTCTCTTCAATAGCCTAGAAAGCAGTTGTGGTTGTTTATTGGGGGGCAGTACAGAGATGGGAGGTACCTCTTTCCTCCCTCCTTTCGTTCTCACAAGGGCCTCATCTAGGTCGGAATTTCTGGAAGCTATATGACAAAATCGATCATTACAGTAGCCAGAAGAAAAAACTTACTACCCCGTGGTGTATCAGGACTACAGACAGTGGCCCAAGTCCCTTCCTATCTTAATTATCTTCCTCGTCTGCTTTCAGTCTCCAAGTTCAATTGCCCAGATCCATAGACTGTACCTTCATATTGCCCTGTCTTCTTCCTCCTCACTACAACCAGCATCATCAACCAGTATTGTGTGCTCAAATCCTTCAAAGCCCCTTATGTGGTCACTTAGAGAATTTCCTATATTAACCCCCATTCCTCTTACCCACATTTTGCCGTGGACAGCGTGCTCCCGTGTATAATGCACATCCCTGGTTTTGGCCCACACTTTCAGGAAAAAACACCTTTCATTTTAATTTTTTAATTCAAGTTTTATTTATATTTAGATACTTGCTTTTTGTATTCTAAAGGAATGTTAGCATTTATTTTTGAACATATTACGGTACAATAAATTTTATGTAACAAATCACTACAAAACACAAGCACAGATACAAGGTATTTCAGATACTACCCATGTATAATGCGCATCCTTATTTGCCCCTCAGAAATCTGGGCAAACATGTGCTCATTATACATGGCAAAATGTGGTAATTATATTCAGTGGAATTAAAGCTGTCTTTCCAAAGAGTAGATCTCATAGTGCCAACCTTCTGCTCTGCAGTCTTCAATGATTCCCTATTGCCTATTGTCTTAAACAAATTTTTTTTTCCTTCGGTATTTACTGTCTTGACATCAAAACGAGCTTTCATCTTTGTGCCTCTGGGCTCTTCCTGGCACTTTCTCTCTGTTCTACTTGGAATGAGCTACACCCTTGTCCCTCAAATCACTATAATAGTTTAACATTTCAGGCTTGTGTGTGTATTTGTGTTCTTCCTTCAGAGTAGATTGACATTTTCAAAGTTCTCGCTGTAAAAAAGGATCACCTCTTTAAAATTCTCATTCCTCGTTCAAAACCCTGCTGAATACAGCATCTTACTGGAAATCTCTCTTCATCTCTCTTTGCTCTGGTGTGATGGGCGACCCATTCCTTTTGTTCGAAGCTGCGGGACCGTTTTTGGATAGCGTACATTAGCAGTTACCTTTCACCTGGCATGTGTTATATAGGTATGGACGCATGCTATCTTCTTCCACACGACACTCTGAAACATTCAAAACAGTGACAATGTCATGTTTACCTGTATTTCCTAAAACGTGGCTTTTGGAATTAAGCTTTGGAATTAGGCCTGGGTTTTAAACACAGTTAGTATGAATTATCATATTGGTGGACGTCGACTTTCTCCCCGTACAGGGTTCTGCGAGACCATGACTGAAAATTAATGTGGCATATACGATGACCTGAATTTCTCACTGGAAAAATCTCAAAAGGCTGAGACAATTTCTGTCCCTTGCCATGCACATATCGCCACGTGGTCATGTATTCCCTAGACAGGTTGGTCTTATTAATTTAAGCTGGATAGCTTGGTCCTGTGTGATCCCGGTGTCCAATTTGGAATATTGGATTAGAGTGAACTGACTGAAGTGCTAACTATTCAAAATCAGAACGATGCAGAACAGATGGAAGGGCCAAAAGCTCAGAGCATGTAACACCTGTGAATTCTCTCCAGCTCAGTTACCAATCAGCTTTTGGGCTGCTTTCAAGGTGTTGACTTTGATCTTTCTCCAATTGTAAATGTTTCATCCAAAACAACTGCGATCTTGGCACAACTTTTTTCAGGAGATGCCCGGGACAAAAATACCAGGATTCCCCAGACTAGAACTAAAGCTCATTACAGCCCTGTTACTCTGTACGTGGTGAGCGAAACCCTCAAATTCTGAAGCCTGACCAGATATTATAAATATGAAAGAAATAACTTTCACTCATAAATTCTGGGTCTTATAATAAAAGCTAATGTGTTGTTTTTCTGAGATTAAGTTATTACTGGCTCCAACGGCACAGTTCTTTGGACAGGAGCCATCTTACGATCTGTCATAAATTCAAAATATAGAGGCTAACATAGGAGCTTATCTCTGTAAAGAATACTTATGTTTCGGCATGTTTATTCTTGATTATGCTCATTGTTTTGGCAACAGAACTTGGTTATACCTAGTGTAGGGTTCTGTTTTACATAGGATCTGTATTTGAATACTTGCCAACAGATCTGTGCTTAAAAGAATTTTGTGCCATTTAGCTGTGTTGTTACCTAACTCAGTAATGGTGCTACCTCCAGTTATGACATCATTTCAGTGCACAGAACTCTCTAACTTAGGGCGGTGATGACTCGTAGGCCGCCATTTTCCTCTTTTTCTCATGAGCCCAGTGCCTGAATGTTGTATGCTCCTATTTATAGGAAAATGATACAGTTATGGAGATGCTCCGGATTCATCCCGTGCCGCCCCGGTGATGACTGAGGCCAATTTGGCTGACACAGCAGGCCTGGCAGTCAGGTTTCCCTCCTTCCCATTTACATGTGGAGTTCCTCCCTGAGCCAGCAGTCATGCAGCTTCCAACTCAGAATCAGTGTTTGGAACTTACTGCAGTGAGATGCCTGGTTCCTCTCACAAATGGCTGTGTAGCCAGCCACGATGCAGTTGCTCTCCAGTGCAGATAGTACTAATTTGGTATCTGCTTCCCAGATGACCTGGGTGCCCTGGGATATGGGGCTGGAGGCGGCATTGGGAGAATTCTTTGGGAATTACCAAACCTGTCTGGGCAGATAATCTCAAAATCCACTTAAAACATCACTCCGATTTATTCTGTATTTTCACAACTTCTTGTCTTCTTCATATAATACATAGATCTCTTATGCCTCTCAGGTGACTCATTTGTAAAGTTCGATGGATACAGCAAAACCCATTTTGAGGAAGATAATAGGAAAGGTAAAGTATTTTTGTTTTAGTTGTTGGGATAATCTGGTTATGATTTCTGTAGGACCCCTGGATATAGTGATGAATTAGTCTGACAAGGCTGTTTCTCTTTCCGTGCCCATTTTCCCATTTTTTTCCCTTCCTCAATCCGCTAATTGTTAGACAACCATGCCAATTGGACACTGTCATTCTGGGAGGGGTCCTGTGACTTAAATCCATTTAGGCAAGGAGGACAATGTTCCTTTTGGAGGAAAATGAAGACCCACTGATCGGCACATTCCCCTATTGGGAACCATAAGATTCTCTGCTTTCTCAATGTCCACGTGTGGAGGTTACTTAGAAATCCTGGTGTTTGGTAATGATGTATTTGATGTATTATAACTGTATAAATCTTAAATTTAATATCTTCAAATTGCATGACATAATTTAGATGCTTTTTTCTGATATAACTTAACTAGACGTTTTTGGCTATTTCAGGTTAGATACTCTTATTTTTGAAAGTATCTTAAGAGTTACTGGGTTTTGGAAGGATCACAAGATTGAGAGCCAGGGTATCTTGGTTCTGGTCCTAATTTTGCTTATTTAGGGTCCTTATCATTAATAAGTCATGGAACTTCTCCATTTTCCAATTTTACATGTAAAATAAGAAATTTAAAGTCATACAATGAACAGTAAAAATGCTAAGTTTTTGCTAGCTCTTGCATGCCAGCTGCTCTATCAAGTTTATATATTACAGCCCTATGAAATGTGATTTATTAAATGGTTTCTAAAGAAACACAATTTCTAAACATCACCTTGAGGAAAGTGTTGTTCTTATTTTGATAGCCTTTAGAAAGAAAGGAAAGTGTGTTAAGAAATTTTGAGTTATTAAATCCTGACTTGAATTATTCCCATGAATTTTAGAGAATAAGAGAACAATTGCTTTGCTCTGGAGGAGAGGGTGTTCCAGATACGGGGGGAAACCACCAAAGCTACTTGCTGATCTAAACTCTATCAGTGTAAGAGTTAATATAATGCAAATTTCAACTTTTTCATTAAATCCCTTTTTATTGTTATTCTATTACAGTTGTCCAGTTTTTCCCCCTCTGCCCTCCTCCGCCCGTGGTAACTAGATTCCTGGCATCTGTGTTTGTGGTTTAATGACAGTGTCATGTTAGATTCACAACATCTAAGATCATTTTCTAAATTGTAAAACCAGGTCATTCTCTGACCGAGAGCTGAGTCTTGTGATAGTCTTCTTACATAGCCCCGACTCTACCTGAAAGAATAGTACGCCATGGGTTCATACATTAATTTAAGACCCTGGGAAGAGTTTTCAGTTTAAGTAGTATGTATCTGAAGGTGCATAACAAAGTCAGCTGCGGCAATAATTATCGATTGAATGCTTCCTGACTAGCATAGGTGCAGACATGCGCAAGCGCATGCACAACCACACTCACAAACACAAACATTCCTCCCTGACCCACCAATGTTTGAGTCACATTCTCTGGTCTGACTGGGAATTCAGTCTAAAAGGCAGAATGTCTGGTGCTGTGGGCTCCCTAAGTCCTCGGCTTTCTGTGACAGCTGTTGCCTCTGTGTGACTTTTGGCAGCTGCCTCAGGCAGCGCGTTGAAAACAATCCAGTGTGCAAGGGATCCCTGATTTAATATTGGAGCTACTTTTCAAAGAATATATGCACTTTAGGAAAGTTTTAATTAAGGAAACGTGTGTTTTCCGTTAACAGTACAATGCTTCCTATTTTTAGGATATGCTCTTTGCGTACATCTATGTTACAGAATGACTATGATAAAATACCTCCATTTCTCCAATCTTCCCAAAGATATATTTATCTCATGATAGCTGTGAAAAAACTATTCTCCACAGATACATCATTCCTTAGCATTATGCATGTTTCACCGCAGCAGATTCCATGTGCGTGGTAAGTCAGACACGAAGACTTACCCTAAAATTGATATTAGGAGATGGGTGTCATCTTTATGCACATAATCTCTTACATTTATAATAAAATGTCTATGATATTTTCTTATGTATGAGATGAGAGTTAATTACATAGACCACTTGTAAATGCTGAGTACTTGTAGACTTAGTCCAATTTGTAAACCTTGAGTAAAAGAATAATTTTTATTGGGATTTTTCCTTCATTTCAGTAGTAGTCAGTGTCATACTCAAGAAATACATATAAAATAGTAAATAAAACTCAGTGACGTGTTTTAGAACATCAATTGAAAGACATTATAAAACTGGCAATTGAAGGGATCTAAGATGTGTTTTGTGAATTTCAGCATCTTAAAAGCCAGAGGTAAGGTTACAAAGCAGTTTTAAAAGCTTATACCCTGGGCATGGCTTCTATTGTTTATAAGCAATTAAGGCAAGAATGAGAATTGGCCAGAGAGGGAACTCTGTGACACATCATTTGAAACCTTCCGCCGTGTTTGTTTATTTTATTCATTGGTTCATTCTTCTATTTATTTCATTAAAATTTGAGTCCTACAATGGTGACCAACCTCGAGCATATTTTAGTTAATATAATTTATTCTTTCCACACATCCATTGAAAAAAACTGATCATGCATTCCATTCCTAGTGCTAGATTAAAAACTGTATTTATTTTCAGAAGAAGCATATGAAGTATTATATTTCCCATTTTACAATTTAGGAAATTGACCATAAACATGGCAAAATGACTGACGGGGAACATATAAGAATGCTAGAGCCAGGATACCTCTGCATTGATGTGTTTTTCCAGCACCGCACAGTGTTTGTGAGCCTCAAAGTATCGCTAACACCTCTGATTGTGACAAGATACAGGAGAAGATAGGACAGCGACTCATGAATGCAGGGCCATGTTTCATCCTGACATACCTTTGTGTACATACCTTTTACTAATAATTACTTCATTCAACCGTTCCCTGAATTCTGTAGAGATTTGTATTCCCGGCTGGCTGGTGTGGCTCAGTGGATTAAGCACAGGCCTGCGAATGAAAGAGTCCCTGGTTCAATTCCCAGTCAGGGCACATGCCTGGGTTTTGGGCCAGGTCCCCAGTAGGGGGCGCACGAGAGGCAACCACACATTGATGTTTGTCTCCCTCCCTTTCTCCTTCTCTTCCCCTCTCTAAAAATAAATAAATAAAATCTTAAAAAAAATTTTGTAATGAGGCCTCAAAGCAATGGCCCACCACTCTCAGGACTCTGAGGTTCCTGGATGAACAGAAAGTAGCCAGGTCAACCCCACCATGCTTCACAAAATCAAAACAAGGACCTATCTCTAATCATACTAAATCCAGTTACCAGTGGCTTTTTTTTTTTTCTGTGAGACAAAAGTTAATGTAAATAGATACCTTCAAAGTCCAAAAGCTTTTCTTATCTAGTCTTTTTCTGTTTCAGATCCTCTGAATAAACTTGATATGTTCTGAAATTGTTCTTCTTGAATATATTTTAACAGTCTGCCTCCTCTCATATAGTTAGTAGTTTACATCATCAAAATCACCCGTGTCAGCCCATAGCTCATTGCTCACAGGGTTTTGAGACTCTGCAGCCTTTCCCTTCTCCTGCTTTATCCTATTTATGTATCCAGTTCCATTAAAAATAGAAATAGATTTGACATTTCTGAATGTGAAAGAGACATGTCCATTGGTAGACAGCCTAGGTTTTTGAGCTTGTTTTTCTAACTTTATCTCCTTTAATCCTCAAAACAATATTTTTAAGCAGCTATTGCTGTTATATTTATTATTATTTCTTTAAAGATACGAAGATCACGTCTTGGATATTCATATATTCTAATCACTCACCTACATCTGGGGAATGATTTTAAGATACTAAGGGTAATTTTTTTTTTTTAAATCAAGGAGAGTAACTATGTATTTGACAGGTCCTTGCATAATGTGATATATAGTCCACATTCATGATTTTAATTCAAATTAGCCGAGCAATAACTCCTTCTTTAGTATGAGAGAAGGCCCTTTTGCAGTGTTGAAGGTAGGGTGATTCTTCCTTTATCGCCCATCAGTGTGGGGATGGGCACGGAAAGTGGAAGAGACTATAGCCTGCAGCATTAGTTATAATACATTTCCATTTGGATACCTGAAGTGTGTAGACGTACTGTTTTGAAATCCACCAATAATTTATCTTTCACTTCAGATCGAGCCCTATCATAAGGTGTGAATTACTTTTACCATATTATTATGGTCAATTCTAAATAGGTACTCCTGAGCAGAAGTGAATGAGAGTTTTGATAGAGTCAAGCAAGGTGTTAAGAGAATTTTTATAAAGAGCCATAGCTTAGGCAGTTGCAGGAGCAAAGGGGAGATTGGAATAACCATTGTATATCTTCAGGTCTCTATGTATGTAAAGATTCTCCTCAATTTACATTCTGATGGGTTACATTCTGTAAATCCATTGTAAGCTGAAAATCATAATCAAAAATGCATTTAATGCACCCAGTCTACTGAACATCATTGCTTAGCCTAGCCCACCTTAAATGTGCTCAGAACATTACATTAGTCTACAGTGGGGCAATATCATCTAGCACAAAGCCTATTTTATAATAAAGTTTTGAATAAAGTGTTGTAATTTAGTATGCCTATTGCTTTTGCACCGTCATAAAGCCAAAAAATTACAGGTCAAACCATCATAAGTCAGGGACCGTGTCTGCATAGCAAAACTTCCTAAAGCCACAAACTCGGTTATGCTACAAATTATTTCTGTCATATAACAGTCTGTATCTTGACGTCCTTTCCTTCCACCTGACAGAAAATGTAATCTAGTTACTTTCATGTTATTGTAGTAATTCATTTTTTTTGTTTGTTTTGTTGGTTTTATTCCCCCTCAGATGTTTCAGGTCTCTACTCAACCATTTCAGTGATTTCTTCCTCCTCCCTTCTTCCCAGGATTCCCATGATTATGGAGTGCTGGGGCTGGTTTGCGGAAGGGTGGGGTGGGAGAGTGGATTGGTAGTAAGACAGGGGAAAAGTGGTAGGAACCTAACTATAATGACATTTTGTTGATGGGGAAATGTGTCTTTGCCTCTTAGACATTTCTGCACCCCTCTTTGATGGTACAAGAAATTTAGGGATGATCTCTGTGGCCGTAGATGCTGTTTATTCTCAAGCACTCCTCCTTTATATGTGCCCTAACATCGTCATACTCCGGAACTAGCATGCCACACAGGAATGAGAACTTTCACTGCAAACCTGCTTCTTCGGTGGACTTCAGCCAGAAAATGAATATCCATTTTCTTCTCTTGGATCACCCCAAACCTGTCGGAGACTTTCATCTTTCTGGGTTGAAATGACATGGGGCCCCCTCTCAGGAACACTTTGTTCAGTTTCCACAACCTCTGTCTAACCTGCGAGGATGGGGAAGTTTGAATCTTCTTTTATCTGTTGCAAATCTATCATTGAGTGTACACATTTTCTGCCCAGTTTCTGTCAGGCTGAGCTTTGTGTGTAGCAAAATTAACTGGCTCTTGAAAATAAAATGACTTGGCTCTCCAGATTTGCTCTGCTCTGTGGTTCAAAAGACTTTTGTAACTCAGAGACCAAATTTCATTTGATGAATGACACCAGTTCAATGAGTAAAGGAAGTATATGGCAGAGCAATGAAATCGGGAAAAAACCAATTTGCAAAATGTATCCTATCCCATGTGTGCGCATATACGCTATTAAGAGTTCATGGCAAAATTTGTTTTGCTAGAAGCACACATCACTTCTTTATAACTACAAACAGAAATTTATTTTCATGGAAACAATATTCCTATGGAACGCCAGTAAAATCATTATATTATCTCCAAACGTCAAAATGGTGGTTACTATTTAAGTGTATTCATTTTATTTATCCATTCTGCTGTGGTGACAAATATTGATTTTGGATTGGAAAAGCCCATCTTCTTGCAAGTCAGTACCTATGTATTTGAGCTTTATAGCCAAATAATGAAAGGTAAATCATTATAATGGTGATTAAAACAAATCTACCCTGGCTGGTGTGGCTCAATGGATTTAGTGCCGGCCCGCGATCCAAAGGCTCGCCGGTTCGATTCCCAGTCAGGGCACATGCCTGGGATGTGGGCCAGGTCCCCAGTAGGGGGCTCATGAGAAGCAACCACACGTTGATGTGTCTCTTCCTCTCTTCTCCCTCCCTTCCCCTGTCTCTAAAATTAAATAAAATAAAATCTTTAAAAAACCCACAAATCTGCATGTGGATGCACAGGAAATCCCCTTCCGGGGCACTGCCCCAGTTATTTCCGGCGCAGTGTCTTCTGAGGACTAGCTGCATTGAGCCCTTGAATGTTAAGATGGCATTTTGAGTTCAAGTAAAGCAGGATGAAAGATGCACTCCTGGATTTCTTGGCATTACCTTGACATCTGGAGAGGTCGGCTATCACAGGGTGATCTTGGGCCCTGTCCTTGTCATCTCTGGCATGCCTGAAAAAAGTCAGGCCATTCAAAGGGCACCTGCAGGCATCAGACTGACCATGTTAAACATTTTCTATTATTTTCAGTCAAGGGATACTTTCATTTTTGGCAACTTTTAGGAACTGAATCTCTGAAAAAGTTGTATTTCATTAATTTTTTTAAAGACTTTATTTATGGGAGGAACCAAGATGGCGGCGTAGGTAGACACACTGCGCCTCCTCGCACAACCAGAACTGACAGAGAATCGAACAGCAAGGGGGACCAACACCAAGAAAATAGAAAATAAACATTCATCCAGACTGGTAGGAGGGACGGAGACGGGCACCGGGGTGGAGAGGACTCGCGTGGCTGTGGCGGGACTGAGACTGGCAGAGTGTGGGACAAATGGCGCAGGCAGTCCGAGCACTAGCAGACCCTGCGGCCCCACATTTGCACAGATAAACCCAGAGGGACGGACTCAGAGTGGCGGAGAGTGGGGCAGGCAGAGCGGCAGGTAGCACCATGTGGCACCACATTTGCCCACAGATAAACCGGACGAACTGCGGGCAGCGAAGCAGACCATGCAACCCAGGGCTCCAGCTCGGGGAAATAAAGCCTCAAACCTCTGATTGAAAGTGCCCCTGGGGGTTGGGGCGGCAGCAGGAGAGACTCCCAGCCTCACAGGAGAGGTTGTTGGAGAGACCCACAGGGGCCTAGAGTGTGCACAGGCCCACCCATTCGGGAACCAGCACCAGAGGGGCCCAGTTTGATTGTGGGTATCGGAGTGAAAGATTGAAAGCCGGGTGGGGGCGGGGATAGTGGGAAGAGGGTATTACAGGAACTACTATAAAGGACACATGGACAAAACCAAGGGGGAGGGTGGAGAGGGGGGAGGGAGGTGGGTTCACCTGGGGTGGGGTAGAGGGATGGGGAGAAAAGGCATACAACTGTAATTGCATAACAATAAAAAAAAAAAGAAAGCCGGAGGAGAGTGAGGCGGGCGCCATTGCTCCCTCTCGGCCCCTCCCCCACATACAGCGTAACAGCACTGCGACCAGCATTATCCCGCCCCGGTGAACACCTAAGGCTCCGCCCCTTAAAGTAACAGACGCACCAAGACAAACAAAAAAAAATGGCCCAAATGACAGAACACTTCAAAGCTCCAGAAAAAATACAACTAAGTGACGAAGAGATAGCCAACCTATCGGATGCACAGTTCAAAGCACTGGTTATCAATATGCTCACAGACTTGGTTGAATCTGTTCGAAAAACAGATGAAAAAATGAAGCCTATGCTAAGAGAAACAAAGGAAAATGTACAGGGAACCAATAGTGATGAGAAGGAAACTGGGACTCAAATCAATGGTATGGACCAGAAGGAAGAAACAAACATCCGACCAGAAAAGAATGAAGAAACAAGAACTTGGAAAAATGAGGAGAGGCTTAGGAACCTCCAGGACACCTTGAAACGTTCCAACATCCGAATTATAGGGGTGCCAGAAGGAGAAGAGGAAGAACAAAAAATTGAAAACTTATTTGAACAAATAATGGAGAACTTCCCCGATCTGGCAAAGGAAATAGACTTCCGGGAAGTCCAGGAAGCTCAGAGAGTCCCAAAGAAGCTGGACCCAAGGAGGAACACAATAAGGCACATCATAATTACATTACCCAAGATTAAACGCAAGGACCTACATCCAAGATTACTGTATCCAGCAAAGCTATCACTTAGAATGGAAGGGAAGATAAAGTGCTTCTCAGATAAGGTCAAGTTAAAGAAGCTCATCATCACCAAGCCCTTATTATATGAAATGTTAAAGGGAGTTACCTAAGAAAAAGAAGATCAAAAATAGGAACAGTAAAAATGACAGCAAACTCACAGTTATTAATGACCACACATAAAACAAAAACGAGAGCAAACTAGGCAAACAACTAGAACATGAGGGTTGTCAATAAGGGAGTGGGAGGGGGAGAGGGGGATAAAGGTACAGAGAATAAGTAGCATAGATGATAGGTGGACAATAGACAGGGGGAGGGTAAAAATAGTGTAGGAAATGTAGAAGCCAAAGAACTTATAAGTATGACCCATGGACATGAACTATGGGGGGATAATGTGGGAGGGAGGGGGGTGGGCAGGATGGAGTGGAGTGGGGGGGGAAATGGGACAACTGTAATAGCATAATCAATAAATATATTTAAAAAAAAGACTTTATTTATTTATTTGTAGAGAGCAGGAAAAACAGGAAGAGAGGGAGAGAAACATCAATGCATGTTTGCCTCTCACGTGCCCCCTACTGGGAGCCTGGCCTGCAAACCAGGCATGTGCCCTGACTGGGAATCAAACCAGTGACCCTTTGGTTTGCAGGCCGGTGCTCAATCCACTGTGCCACACCAGCCAGAGCTAAATTTTTAATTTATCTACTCTGTTTATCTACCTGTTTATTTGTCAGTCTGTCTGTCTATCTCTGCCTTGGAGGTAACTTGAATGCCCCTTATTAGGTAGCAAATTATCTTCTCATTCATATAGCCCAGAATACAGACATCTGAGTACCAAAAATGCTACCAGGTATCACTACTAAAATATAGATTTATCTTTTTTGTGTGTTATTTTTCCTGAAGGAATCATATGTTTGTGTGTGTGTGTGTGTGTGTGTGTATGTATGGTGTTAAAGTACAAGTACTTTCTTAGCTAGAAAATAAACATTTCAGAAATCAAAATGCTTCCTAAGACTGATTGCTGGGAAGTTGACCTACTTCTTTTAATCAGCTGTAGTTTCACCACGTACTGTGACCATGGCATTGCGGAACTAAAACTTTCAATGACTTTCTGCCAGGGAATGGGCAAATAACCATTCCTTAAATGTCCTAATTATAGAGGCGACTAAATCCGGATGCTGAAGTTGTTACTAGCAATGAAAAGTTTATCTGCCTCATTTTTCTTCTTTATAAGTCATGTGAATATCTTATATTCCACAGTGGGTCTCTTGCTGATATTTATATGCCTTAGATATAATAAAAGCTCTAACAGGGGTGTCCAGCCTGCAGCCCACGGGCCACATATGAGGACTGTTTTGCTTATCTGTGGTGGGGGATATCATGAAAATTATGCCCGGGCCTTCTTTTTGCTCATCAGTTTTTGTTAGTGTTTGTGTATTTAATGTGTAGCCCAAGGCATCTCTTCTTCTTCCAGTGTGGCCCAGAGATGCCAAAAGGTCGGACACCCCTGTGACATGCCATATTCTGAGTCCTGTGATTTTGAGTCCTCCTTGGCATACCACAGATGGGACATGTAGACTGAAGTCCAAAGTCACTAACCTGGCCTTTATACCATTAAAGATGTTTCCCCAATTACTTTTCCAATCTCATCTTTCCCCAAGACCTGCTTAGAGTTTTTAAAGTTCCCCAAACATACATGCTTTGGCTAATGTTGCTGCTTCTGTGTTGACCATTTTGATGTGGTTTACCAGACAGCTTTCTAGCCACTTCTATATAATTTAATGACTGGTTTCTTGCAAAGTCTTTTGATATGTATCACCTACTATCCTTCTTGTCTCCAGCAAGCCTTCCATCTGCTACCTATTATCATAGCTTCTATATTTCCTTTCTCATACTTCTCATCACATGTTATTTTAATGTGGGTTGGTGTGTCTGTCTCCTATAGATTATTAGCTCCAAAAATTTGAGACCATTGCTTTCTCCCACTGAAGCCACAGTACCTAGAGCAAACCTTGCACCATAAGAAACAAGAAATATTTTTAAATGGATGCATAAATGACAAATAAAGGAATACTCACAAGCCTTGAAGTGAGTTTGAACCACGTGACAGGAATAGGGGAACTGAGCTTGGAAACTGTAAGTACTTAATCCCTGGTAATATTCTTGTAAGAGCCTGGCCGAGATCATATTTGTCTATGTTCAAAAATATCTTCTTACCTAGTGCCATGTGGTAAATGCTGAATGTCTTGTTTTTCTCACCGAACATTCCCCTCCAAACTCTTTAAACCTTTGGATGATAGGGTCATATCCAGCAAAGATAAAAGGCAGTTTCTACAAGTTGAGGTTAATAACATTGTTGTGGAAACTCTGAGCGCTACCTTTTACTCCTTGACTTCTCTTGTTTAACCTTGAAATTATCTGGCTTTGTCCTGACATTTCCCCCAAATATTCCTGATGTCTCTTCTTTAAAGTGAATTAAATTGTCATTGCGGTCTTAATATTAATGGCTTTGACATTTATTTGGATTTTCAGAGTAGATTTTCCTTTAATTCTTAATAAGAGTGGCACATCCTCAAAATTCCTTGCTGTTTTTCCATAAGATTCAGGAATTAAAATTAAAAGGTTAAATGTTTACAACTACTTCATGCACCCTTGGCAAGGACGAAAATCTGTGCAAAACTTTTAAAAAAGAATTTATCCGAACTTAACAATTATCTCCTAATTAGGCAGAGAGAAAAAAAACTAATGGTTAAGGAAATGATGAATAAAGTAAAAACCATGTACTCTTGAAGTTCATATACTCACCGCCATGATGGTTTGCCGGACACGGTGGTACGTCCAGCAAATGCCTGTGTCGTGTCATCCCTGGGCATCATGTAAGCAGAGTCTGCCAGAAATGCCGATCTAAGCTACATTAACCCAATCATATTATTTTCACGCCAGTTTTCCCTAAGTGGGAGTTATTTCAAACTCCCGAGTTTAGCTTTGGCTCACCCTAAGGGAACCAGTATGCTCTTTTGGGCCTGGATTTCTCTCTGATTTTAAAGGTTCAGTTAATAGCTAGGTAGCAAATTTCCATGTTTTAAATCATCATTAAAAGTTTCTGGTTGAACGAAATGTAAACCAATTCTGCTAAATTTGTGTCAACCTTTGAAAGAGCCCCCTTAAGTAGATATCTGAACCTCTTGAAAGAACCAGCTTAGTAGGTGTATAGATAGTCTGTGTTAAACGTCTAAATGATGCAAAAGAAAGTTTACTTGGCATTCTAATTAAGCTATTTCAGGTCCCCTTGTATACATCATTTATATAGTGAAAACTGATCCAGTTGATGACGCTGGTTAGCTTCAGAATCCTATGCTGGCTGTTGTGTCACCTAATGTATTTTATTCTTTCTGAAAATATTTATTATATGTGAAATGTGGGTCTTTTCTTAAGTTAGGGCCTCACTTATAATACATGATAGAAAATGAGATTTTTGGATGAATAATTCATAGCTTTCTTTTGGGAGGGTTTGGGTATAGGAGATGGGGATACATTAAAATTAGATCTCCTATATGTGATTGTCAATCAAAATTGGTAGATATATAGTAAGATAATTTTCTCATGCAGCTAGATTTCCACAATATTATATCCCTAAACATGCTATATATTAAACTTACTTATACACCGTTACTGGTGCAGACGAATGAGGTACCATACACATACTGGTGATAATTAACATTAAGAGAGAATTAATTGAGTGTTTACTGTGTGTCAGGCACTTTAAGTGGATGTCATACATTATCTCATAAAATTTTAGTTTCATTTCTACGAGGTCTGTATTTTTATCACCTCTCTTTTATGGATGGAAATTTCAAACTCAGAAAGTGTGTATTATGACTAAGGTAGTACACACCCATACAGTGATAATGGAAAACAGATGACACAGTCCAAATAGGACAATTTGAAGATAGTTTATCTGCACCAGGGCTATTTGAAAAGGTACACAGCAGGACAGTGCAGAAACTCAGAGCCATTAGAGTTGGGGTTAACACCCCTGGTTATTAATCAATTATGGCCTTTGGGAACTCCTTACAGATGCAAACTTTGGACTGATATTCAGAGTTTTTGTCTCAACATAATTCCTAACTCAACTGAAGGCTATCCTTTTCTCTATAGGCCATAGTCTTCTCCTCCATAAATAGAAAGGGTTGAAAGAGATGATCCAAAAGGTCAGTTTCTTCTTTTTTTTTTTTTAATATTCTCTGATTCTATCTTCATGTAACAAAATGATCTAAAAGCTTAGTTCCTCATATTCAATATTCTTTGATTCTGCGTTCAAAGAGTGAATTGTTGGAACAGAGATCTGTCCCTCAATGCCTGGATGACTCCATGTGCACTTGTGGGTAGCTGAGCCCTGCACGGACTTACTGGGCTGTCACTGGCCTGTCTTTCAAAAATGCAACAAGGTGTGTATATTTTGTGATCATTACAACAAAAGCACTTAGTCTGAGGATCTAGACTCTGTCTTCTTTTTAAAATGTAAAACGAATTCTGATTTATCACATAAAACACAGGAAAAGCAAATTGTATGCTTCCCATAGAAGGAACACCTTTACTAAGGAATAATGTCCAGAATATCACATTAGTGAGAAATCTTAGGAATTCAAATGCTCAGCATAGTTAGAAGGCAAAATGAAAGGTGAACTTTTGAGTTAGATTTGCTTCTACTAAAGCTCATAGTTCATACAAACATTTTTTTCTTTTTTAATATTTGTTATTTTATTTAGTTCTTTAATTTTTATTGAATTTGTTGGGGTGACATTGGTGAATAAAATTACATAGATTTCCAGTGTACAATTCCATAATGCTGTGTATGTTGTACTATAATACATCTGTATATTGTACTGTATATTCACCACCCCAAGTCAAGTCCCTCTACATCAACATTTATCCCACATTTACTCTCTTCTATCTACCCTTACCCTCCTTTCCTTCTGGTAATCACCATACTGTTGTTGGTGTCTATGAGGATTTTTCTTTTTGCTTAATGCCTTTACCTGTTTAATCCAGCCCCTTAACCCCCCTCCCCTCTGACAGCTGTCAGTCTGTTGTCTGTATCTAGGAGACTGTCTCTTATTTTGATTGTTAGTTTGTTTTGTTCATTAGATTCCTCACATAAGTTCATTAGATTCCACATATGGTTGTCTTTCTCTGACTGGCTTATATCATTTAGCATAAATCTCTTCAGATACATTCATGCTGTCATAAAATGTAAGATTTTATTTTTTTAAGGCCAATTAATATTCCATTCTGTAATAGTACCACAGCTTTTTTATCCTCTCATCCACTACTGATGGGCACTTGTGCTAACTCCAAACCTTGGCTGTTGTCAACACTGCTGAAGTGAGCATGAGGGTGCATATATTCTTCTGAATTAGTGTTTTGGGTTTCTTCAGATATATTCCCAGGAATGGAATCACTGGGCCATAAGGCATTTCCATTTTTAAATGTTTGAGGTATCTCCATACTGCTTTCCACAGTGGCTGCACCAGCCTGCATTCCCACCAACAGTGCACAAGGGTTCCCTTTTCTCCACATGCTCACCAGCACTTGTTATTTGTTGATTTATTGATGATGGCCATTGTGACAGGTGTGAGGTGATATTTTATTGTGATTTTAATTTGCATTCTCTGATTTTTAATGACATTGAGCATCGTTTCACATGTCTGTTGGCCATCTGTATGTCCTCTTCGGAGAAGTGTCTATTTAGGTCCTTTGCCCATTTTTAAATTGGACTGTTTTTTTTTTTCCATGTTGAGTTATATAAATTCTTTCTAAACTTGCATACTAACATCTTATCAGATGTAACATAGGCGAATATGTTCTCCCATTCAGTTGGTTGTCTTTTATTGTGGATGGCTTCCTTTGCTGTGCAAAAAATTATAGTTTGATGTAGTCCCATTTGTTAATTTTTCTTTTGTTTCCCTTTCCTGAGGTGATATACCAGAAAAAAATATCACTGCAAGAAATGTCAGAGATTGTACTGCCTTTTTTTTCTAGTATTTTTATGGTTTTGAGTCTTTTATTTAAGTCTTTAATCTATTTTGAGTATATTCTTGTATTTGAGGTAAGAAGATGTTATAGTTTCATTTTTTGCACGTATCTGCCCAATTTTACCAACAACATTCATTGAAGAGACTATCTCTACCCCACTGTATGTTCCTCCCATCTTTGTCGAATATTAATTGACCATAAAGTCATGGATTTACTTCTGAGTGCTCTATTCTGTTCCATTGAACTATATGTCTGTTTTTATGCCAGTAGCATGCTGTTGTTTTTATTGATTTTTTTTTTTTTTTTGAGAGAGAGAATGAGAAAGGGTGAGAGAGCAGGAGCATGAAAGATCAGTTTGTTCTTCCACTCACGTATGTATTCATTGGTTGCTTCTTGTATGTGGCCTGACTGGAGATTGAACCCACAATCTTGTCCTATGAAGATGACACTCCAACCAACTAAGCTACTGAGCCGAAGCCATGCTGTTTTGATTAGTATAACCTTGTAGTATAGTTTGATATCAGGTGGCATGATTCCTCCAACTTTGTTCTTCTTTCTGAAGATTGCTGTGGCTATTTGAGGTTTTTTGTTGTTCCATATAAAATTTTGAAGTATTTGTTTTAGTTCTGTGAAAGAAGCCATTGGTATTGAAATAAGATTTACATTCAATGGAAAGATTGCTTCGGGTGGAATGGATATTTTAATGATGTTAATTCTTCCTATCTGTGAACATGGTATGTGCTTCTGCTTATTTGTATCTTCTTCAGTTACTTTCTTCAGTGTCTTGTTATTTTCTGAGTAAAGATCTTTTACATTCTTGGTTAAATTTATTCCTAGGTATTTTATATTTTTAAACAATTGTAAATGGGATTATTTTCTTAGTTTCCCTTTCCAGTAATTCATTATTGGTGTATAAAAATGCAACTGATCTCTGGGTATTTATTTTGTATCCTGCTACATATTTTGTATGTGTTTGATATAATTTCAATCTTCTTAAATTTTTGAGACTTATTTTGTGTCCTAATATGTAGTCTCTACTAATAAATGTTCCATATACACTTGAAAAGAATGTATATTCTGCTTCCCTGGATTGAAATGCTCTGAGGATATGAATTAAATCCAATGTATCTGATCTAGTGTCTCACTTAAGTCTCTTGTTTCCTTGTTGATTTTCTGTCTGGAAGATCTATCCATTGAGCTCAATAGGTTGTTAAAAATCCCCTATCATGGCTGTATTCCTGTTGATCTTTCCCTTTATGTCCATCAAGATTTACTTTACATATTTACATGGTCCCACGTTTGGTCCGTAGATGTTTACAATGGTTATATCCTCATGTTAGATTGGTCCCTTTATCATTATATAGTGTCCTTCTGTGTCTCTTACTAAGGCCTTTGTTTTAAAGTTTGTTTTGTCAGATACAAATATTGCTAGAACAGCTTCTTTTTCATTTTCATTTGCGTGAAATATATTTTTACATTACTTTTAGTCTATGTATTATCTTTTGTTCTGAAGTGGGTCATCTTGTAGATGCTTATATATGGGTCTTGATTTCTTATCCACTCAGGTATCCTATGTCTTTTGATTGAAGCATTTAAGCTTTTTACACTTAAAGTGATTATTAATAAACATGTATTTATTGTCATTTTATTATTTTAACTATGTTTCACTGTTGATGCTTCTTTTTCTCCTTCTTCTTATTTTCTTCTTCTCCTTTCCCCTTCCCCTTGTTCTTCTTCCTCCTTCTCTCCCCCTCCTCCCCCTCCTCCTTCTCTTTCCTCTTCCTCTTCTTCTTCTCCTCCTCCTCCCTTTTCTTCCTCTTCCTCCTTCTCTTTTTCTTCCCCCTCTCCTCCTTTCTCCTCCTCCTTCTTCCTCTCCTCCTCCTCCTTCTCTTCCTCCTCCTTTTGCTTTTTTTTTTTTTTTTAATGAAGGCCCTTTAACATTTCTTGAAATACTGGTTTGGTGGTAATAATATCCTGTAGCTTTTCTTGTCTGGAAATGTCTTTACTGATAGCCTTGCTTGGTAAAGTAGCCTTGGTTGTAGGTCCCTGCTTTGTATCACTTTGAATATTTCATGCCAGTCCCTTCTGGTCTGGAATGTTTCTGTTGAGAAATCTGCTGACAGTCTTATGGGAGCTCCCTTGTAGGTAACTATTTTTGTCTTGCTGCTTCTAATATTCTCTCTTCATCTTTAATATTTGCAGTTTTAATCATGTTGTGTCTTCATGTGAGCCTCTTTTGGTTCATGTTGTTTGGGACTCCCTTTGCTTCCTGGACTCTTTGTATTTTCCTTCACCAGGTCAGGGAATTATTCAGCCACTATTTCTTCAAATAGTTTTCTCAATATCTTGTTCTGTCTCTTTTCCTTCTGGTACCCCTATGATGTGAATGCTGTTACCTTTCATGTTGTCCAAGAGGTCCCTTAAATATTCTCAGGGGTTTTTTTTGTTATTGTTCTTGTTCTTATCAGGTGTTTTCTGTTACCTTATCTTCCAAATTGTTGATTCAGTCCTCTGCTTCATCCAACTTACTTTTTATTTTTCCTAGTGTATTCTTAATTTCAGATATTTTATTTTTCTTTTCTGCCTGGTTCTTTTTTTATAATTTCTATGTCCTTTTTTATGCTGATGTTGTTTACACTAAGTTCCTTGAGCATCCTTATAATCATTTTTTTTACTCTATATCTGATAAATGACTTGCCTCCATTTTCTTTAGTTCTTTTTCTGGGCAGTTGTCCTAATTTTTTTTTCATTTGTGGCATACTTCTTTGTCTCCTCATTTTGGGTGTCTTTTTGTATTTGTTTCTATGTATGAGGTATATCTGATATATTTCCCAGTCTTAGTAGGGTGGACTTATGGAGTACCTGTCCTGTGGCACCCAGTGGTAGTCTCCTTGATCACCTGAACTGGGTTCTCCAGGAATGTCTCTTTTGTGGGTTATATGCACCCTTCTCTGGTTATGATTGAGTCTTGATTTCTGTTGGCCTGTTCGTGTGTGAGGTCAACCCTTAGGCTGGCTGACTGTAGTATGCACCCCAACCACAGTGTATGAGCGGCTTTGCAGGTGCTGACCTCATGAAACAGAATTCACCTCAGCAGGTTCTGGTGTCTGCTAAGATTTCCCTTTGGATGTGATACTTGTGAACTAATTAGATCCTTCTCTGATGTTGTCTGAAGGTGGCCACTGGGTGTGTTTGTTTTGGGGTCTCTTAGGAGGGACTCTTTTGCACACCAATGTCAGACACTGCCTGTGACTGGGCCTCGACAACCTATTTGCATCTACAAAGTGGTTCACAGTTTCTGGCTGCCTCTACTTGGCCTGAGTGTGTACAGGAAGGACCACTCTGTGCCTGAAGTGAGGCTTTTGCCAGTCTTTGGCCCTGAGACACATAGCAAAAGTCCCAAGGTACCTCGAAATCTGCCTCAAATATTTTCCCTTTATTTTGGTTATATTTATTGGGGTGACATTGGTTAATAAAGTTATGTAGGTTAAAGTATACAATTCTATAATACATCATCTGTATATTGCTTTGTGTGTCCAGCATCCAAAGTCAAGTCTTCTTCCATTACCATGTATTTGACCTCATTTACCATTTTCTACCCACCCACACCCCTCCCTCTGGTAATCATCATTCTGTGTGTGTCTCTGTGTTTTTGCTTGTTTTTCTTATTTTTTTTTGTTGTTGCTTTCATTTGTGGTTTTTTCATGTATTTTTTCTTTAGATTTAGCTGTTCTCTTTTAGCTTATTCTCCAATATGTGTTATCTTTTGATTATTTAAAAACCAAAAAGAGTAAGGAAAAAGCATCATTTGTGAAGAGGGATTAAAAATGTCCTTCATTTGTGATATGTTCCTTTAAATTTAAGAAATCATAAATGTGCAGGCTGTCCCTCTAGGCAGTTAGAACAAAACACGAATGTTACTGCATTAACTTATTTTTCTTGTGAATTTTTACTTTTTCTTTTCATGAATCATTAGCAACTCAGCTCAAAAGAAGCAGGGAATGGGCAAAGAAAAATAGCAGTGAACCCAAAAATAAATTGTCTGCAGGTAAATGACCCAGTGCACAACTCTGAAACCTGTTACAATAAACTAGTGGGTGTGGATTGCCCCCCCCCCCAAAAAAAAAGGTTTTGGGGCATTTTGTGATGTTATATAGCACCAAAAAGAGAAATAATAGAGTTTAGAGTTGCTACATTTCCTGCAAATATATGTAAGAGAAATTCCCTCATTGTCAAAATTCTATGATGTGTCCATAATGACTATAACTTCTATCAGTAATCTGAAGATAAGGGCAATTTTTGCCATTTATAAATTATATCTATTAAATAAAAGGTAAGGTATCTATCTGTTAAGTACACAGTACTCGTGGCTAATGGTAAATGTACTGCTTTCTTTAAGGTTATTATTATGTCTTTGACCAGAATTGCCAATCTCTATCACAAAAGGGCTCTTTACAATTTCAAGAAAGTCTGAAAGTTCACTTCTACAAAATTATATACATGTCTTTTCAGGTTAGTATTTTGAGCTTCTTTGAAATATTGGAAAATTGGGGAAAAGTGTATGATTTCATCTTTCTGACATATATGAGTGTGCTACCCAGCTGCTGTTTGTTCCCAGATAACACTTGAATTTACAGGTTCAACTCAAGCAATATCAAAGTGCTTACTGTGAACCTAGGATAGATGAATAAGTTGTCATGTATTAGGGAAAGTGTGATGATTAGTAAAATTCCGTTAAGCATTTGCAAAGAATAAATGCACTTAGTATGGCATTTTTATTCAGATTTAGCGACTAAGCAAACCCTTGAGACATAAAGCAATTCAACATTTACAAGGGAATTTTGGATGATTTCTTAAGAGGTTTCAAGCTTGAAAAGGATTGTTAGGCAAAATGAATTGCCTTTTTTAGTCAGGGCAGCCCAAAATATCGACAGAATTGGTGGTTATATGCATTGTATGATTTCAGAGATACATAAAAGACCCATTTGTAACAAGTACCTAGTCTACAATGACATTATTATTTATTTTTACAGAATTTGAATTTCCACCTTCAGACTCATTTCTTAGGTTTGAGAAGAGAAGGGTGATTATTTCATCTCTAGAAGAACACTTCCTAATACGTTGGCTGCTGTTACAAGGGAGTGTTATTATGTGTGGCTCAAGAATCATCCCCCATTAGTGGAAATAATTGGTCAGGTTAGTTGTTGGCACAGAGACAAGAACTAAGGGAAAGAATGTCACTTCAATTTGGAGGTAGACTATAAGAGTTCTCAGCCTGGAACTGTTAGAGAATATCAGTTGACCCTGGGCTAGTTTGAGGAACAAGAGAGACAGACGCTAGCCTGAAGGAGCATAGTGGTAGAGTCAGGAAGGAGAGAGAACATGATGATAAAAAAAATGATAAGCAGAAGCCAGGATGAATACATGGGAGGGAAAAGTCTTGCCTCTGGAACCCTGACCTGTCATCTCATGTAGAATAGCAGTTGATGTTACACTCACCACGTAAAACAAGGAAGATGTTTCCATTAATTAGGGCCTAATGTGATATAGCAAATGTGAAAGCCATTTCCGGGATGGCCAGTGTTGGAATTCCAGATGGGAAGGGAGTGTTACTTTCTCTTCCTGTGAGTAAGAAATATAGAAATAAGGGGAGAGAGTGATCAAATTTGCTTTGGACACAATTTGGGGAGAATCATAGGACAATCATCAAATTCTTTAAAAATGTAGCAATATCCCATATCAACCTAGAGTAATAGTTATTTTATATATTTTATTTTTACAATAATTATAGGGAAAGCCATTAAGGAAAGTCACTTCAGAGGAATAAGGGGAATTGGCAGAGAAATAGGATGATAAAAAGGTGATTGGCTAGAAGGAACAAAAAATGACGTGCCAGGATCTGTGAGTATTCATGCTTCATATTTCATGTCTTAAATGAATCTCAGGAATCAAAACAACATGCATCTTCTTTGTCTCATTGGTTTTGGGATAGTTTGATGATATTAAGAAACTAACTTTGAATTGGATAATATAGCCTCCTCATTTAAAATAGTGTTCTCATGGAATTGGTGAGATGTGCAGGTGGAAATTTAAAATAGATTTCCTATGTAAAGGGCCTTTCAAGTAAGGAAAGGGAGTCCATGTGATTTTAGACCTTAAGTATATGTTGCTCTCTGTTGCCATGTGTTTCTTTATATTCTTTTTGTCTACAGTGTAATATTATAAAAGTCACAAGTTTTTTTTTTAACTTTAAAACTAATCCTCTGAGTTCCAGACAAAGTATATCATGAGTCTTCAACAGATAACTATGTGATTAATGTATAAACACCAAATATTTACAGGGGAATTGAAGAATGTATATTCTAGCACTTAATTTGGACAAACCAGGAAGGAAGAATTTGCATAGAGGGAAGATGGTCAGACCCTTGAGTACAGCAGTGGTTATATGGGTACAGTGAAAGAATGTTTATTCATACAAATAACAATTGTGTAGCACTAAGTATATGACAGATACAAACAATTATGAGTAGGACCTGAAAGGTGAATATTCAAATGGAAGCGACTGTGGACCATATTCCTAAGACAAGGAATTAATTCCTTAAGGAGTTCTTGGGGCATGTAAACATTCTCAGATGAAGGAAAATGAATATAATTGGTTAGCATGCTCATCTTAAAGAGTGACTGAAGAATGTCTAAATAAAAAGGAAATGACAGTAAAAGGCTTAGAAATTTGGAGTGGGTAAA